>NW_027139435.1:0-205691 GCF_035084215.1 Heptranchias perlo
TGGGTGTGGGTGGAGAGGGAGGGAGGGTGTGGGGGAGAGAGAGAGAGGGAGGGTGTGGGTGGAGAGGGAGGGTATGAGGGGAGAGAGAGGGAGGGTATGGGGGGAGAGAGAGAGCGGGGGTGCGGGGGGAGAGAGAGAGAGAGGGAGGGTGTGGGGGGAGAGAGAGAGAGAGAGGGTATGGGGGGAGAGAGAGGGAGGGTGTAGGGGGAGAGAGAGTGAGGGAGGGTGTGGGGGGGAGAGAGAGGGGGGTGGGGGGAGAGAGAGAGAGGGTGTGGGGGAGAGAGAGAGGGAGGATGTGGGGGGAGAGAGAGAGAGAGGGTGTGGGGGAGAGAGAGAGAGGGAGGGTATGGGGGGAGAGAGAGGGGGGTGGGGGGAGAGAGAGAGAGAGTGGGTGTGGGGGGAGAGAGAGAGAGGGAGGGTGTGGGGGGAGAGAGAGAGTGTGGGGGGAGAGAGAGAGAGGGTGTGGGGGAGAGAGAGAGAGAGAGGGAGGATGTCGAGGGAGAGGGAGGGTGTGGGGGGAGAGAGAGAGAGAGAGGGAGGGTGTTGGGAGAGAGAGAGGGGGAGGATGTGGGGGGAGAGAGAGAGGGAGGGTGTGGGGGGGGGGAGGGAGAGAGAGAGGGAGGATGTGGGGGGAGAGAGAGAGAGGGAGGGTGTGGGGGGTCGGAGAGAGAGAGGGAGGGTGTGGGGGGTCGGAGAGAGAGAGGGAGGGTGTGGGGGAGAGAGAGAGAGAGAGGGTGTGGGGGGTCGGAGAGAGAGAGGGAGGGTGTGGGGGAGAGAGAGAGAGGGAGGGTGTGGGGGAGAGAGAGAGAGGGAGGGTGTGGGGGAGAGAGAGAGGGAGGGTGTGGGGGGAGAGAGAGAGAGAGAGTGTGGGGGGAGAGAGAGAGAGAGAGTGTGGGGGGAGAGAGAGAGAGAGAGGGAGGGTGTGGGAGAGAGAGAGAGAGGGTGTGGGGGAGAGAGAGAGAGGGAGGGTGTGGGGGAGAGAGAGAGGGAGGGTGTGGGGGGAGAGAGAGGGTGGGTGGGGGGAGAGAGAGAGAGAGAGAGTGTGGGGGGAGAGAGAGAGAGAGTGTGGGGGGAGAGGGAGGATGTGGGGGGAGAGAGAGAGAGGGAAGGTGTGGGGGAGAGAGAGAGGGAGGGTGTGGGGGGAGAGAGAGAGAGAGAGTGTGGGGGGAGAGGGAGGGTGTGGGGGAGAGAGAGAGAGGGAGGGTGTGGGGGAGAGAGAGAGGGAGGGTGTGGGGGGAGAGAGAGAGAGGGAGGGTGTGGGGGAGAGAGAGAGAGGGAGAGGGTGTGGGGGGAGAGAGAGAGAGAGAGAGAGAGTGTGGGGGGAGAGAGAGAGAGAGAGAGAGAGTGTGGGGGGAGAGAGAGAGAGGGAGCGAGGGTGTGGGGGGAGAGAGAGAGAGAGAGAGAGAGAGTGTGGGGGGAGAGAGAGAGAGAGAGGGAGGGTGTGGGGGGAGAGAGAGAGAGAGAGAGTGTGGGGGGAAAGAGAGAGAGAGAGGGAGGGTGTGGGGGGAGAGAGAGAGAGAGAGAGAGAGTGTGTGGGGGGAAAGAGAGAGAGAGAGGGAGGGTGTGGGGGGAGAGAGAGAGGGAGGGAGAGTGTGGTGGGAGAGAGAGAGGGAGAGGGAGGGTGTGGGGGAGAGAGAGAGAGAGGGAGGGTGTGGGGGAGAGCGCGAGGGAGTGAGGGTGTGTGGGGGAGAGAGAGAGAGGGAGGGTGTGGGGGGAGAGAGAGAGGGAGGGAGAGTGTGGTGGGAGAGAGAGAGGGAGAGGGAGGGTGTGGGGGAGAGAGAGAGAGAGGGAGGGTGTGGGGGGAGAAAGAGGGAGGGTGTGGGGGGAGAGAGAGGGAGTGTGTGGGGGGAGAGAGAGAGAGAGAGAGAGAGGGTGTGGGGGGAGAGGGAGAGAGAGGGAGGGTGTGGGAGAGAGAGAGAGAGAGAGAGAGAGAGAGGGTGTGGGGGGAGAGGGAGAGAGAGGGAGGGTGTGGGAGAGAGAGAGAGAGAGAGAGAGAGAGGGTGTGGGGGAGAGAGAGAGAGGGAGGGTGTGGGGGAGAGAGAGAGAGGGAGGGAGGGTGTGGGGGGAGAGAGAGAGAGGGAGGTTGTGGGGGTAGAGAGAGGGAGTGAGGGTTTGGGGGGAGAGGGAGAGAGAGGGAGGGTGTGGGGGGGGAGAGCGAGGGAGGGAGTGAGGGTTTGGGAGGAGAGAGAGGGAGAGGGAGAATGTAGGGGGAGAGAGAGAGCGAGGGAAGGTGTGGGAGGGAGAGTGGGTGAGGGAGAGAGAGAGATTTTGGAAGTTATGATGAACCTTTATAAAACACTGGTTCGGCCACAACTGGAGTATTGTGTTCAATTCTGGGCACCGCACTTTAGGAAAGATGTGAAGACCTTAGAGAGGGTGCAGAAGAGATTGACTGGAATGATTCCAGGGATGAGGGACTTAAGTTCCGTGGATAGACTGGAGAAGCTGGGAATGTTCTCCTTGGAACAGAGACGGTCGCGAGGAGATTTGATCGAGGTATTCAAAATCATGAAGGGTCTAGACAGAGTAGATAGAGAGAAACTGTTCCCATTGGCAGAAGGGTCAAGGACCAGAGGACATCGATTTAAGGTGATTGGCAAAAGAATCAAAGGTGACATGAGGAAAAACCTTTTTCCACAGCGAGTGCTTATGATCTGGAATGCGCTGCCCGAGGGGGTGGTGGAGGCAGATTCAATCATGGCCTTCAAAAGGGAACTGGATAAGTACTTGAAAGGAAAAAATTGCAGGGCTATGGGGATAGGGCGGGGGAGTGGGACTCGCTGGATTGCTCTCACAGAGTGCCAGCACGGACTCGATGGGCCGAATGGTCTCCTTCCGTACTGTAACCAATCTATGATTCTATGATTCTAGCGGGAGAGAGAGAGAGAGAGGGGGCGGGTCGCGGGGCGGGAGCGAGTAATACACACACACACACCAGTAATACACACACAACGCAGTAATACACACACACACACCAGTAATACACACACAACGCAGTAATACACACACACACCAGTAATACACACACAACGCAGTAATACACACACACACCAGTAATACACACACAACGCAGTAATACACACACACACCCCAGTAATACACACACAACGCAGTAATACACACACACACACCAGTAATACACACACAACGCAGTAATACACACACACACCAGTAATACACACACAACGCAGTAATACACACACACACCCCAGTAATACACACACAACGCAGTAATACACACACACACACCAGTAATACACACACAACGCAGTAATACACACACACCCCCCCCCCAAGTAATACACATACACACACCAGTAATACACACACACCCCAAGTAATACACACAACGCAGTAATACGCGCACACACACACCAGTAATACACACACACCCCAGTAATACACACACACCCCAGTAATACGCACACACACACACACCACAAATACTCACACACACACCCCAGTAATACGCACACACACCCCTCAAGTAATACACATACACACCCCAGTAATACACACACACACACACCCCAGTAATACACACACACACCAGTAATACACACACACACCAGTAATACACACACACACCAGTAATACACACACACACCAAGTAATACACACACCTCCCAAGTAATACACACACACACCAGTAATACGCGCACACACACCCCAGTAATACACACACACCCCAAGTAATACACACACACGCCAGTAATACACACACACACCCCCAAGTAATACACATACACACACCAGTAAAACACACACATGCCAAGTAATACACATACACACACCAGTAATACACACACACCCCAAGTAATACACCCCCCCCCCAAGTAATACACACACACACCCCCCAAGTAATACACACACACCCCCACCCCAAGTAATACACATACACACCCCAGTAATACACACACACCCCCAAGTAACACACACACCCCAGTAATACGCGCACACACACCCCAGTAATACACACCCCCAAGTAATACACCCCCCGCAAAGTAATACACACACACCCCAGTAATACACACACACCCCCAGTAATACACCCCCCCCAGTAATACACACCCCCCAGTAATACACACACACACCCCAAGTAATACACACATACCCCCAGTAATACACCCCCCCCAGTAATACACACCCCCCAGTAATACACACACACCCCAGTAATACACACACACCCCCAGTAATACACCCCCCCCCAGTAATACACACCCCCCAGTAATACACACACACACCCCAAGTAATACACACATACCCCCAGTAATACACCCCCCCAGTAATACACACATGCCCCCAATAATACACCCCCCCCAGTAATACACCCCCCCCCAGTAATACACACACACACTACCCAAGTAATACACAGACACCCCCAGTAATACACACACACCCCAGTAATACACATACACCCCAGTAATACACACACACCCCAGTAATACACACACACACCCCACATAATACACAGACACAAACCCCAGTAATACACACACACACCAGTAATACACACCCCCCCCCAGTAATACACACAACACACTACCCAAGTAATACACACACACACCCCAAGTAATACACACACACCCCAAGTAATACACACACACACCCCAAGTAATACACACATACCCCCAGTAATACACACACACACCCAGTAATACACACACACACCAGTAATACACACACACACGACCCAAGTAATACACACATACCCCCAGTAATACACTCCCCCAGTAATATACGCATGCACTCCCCAGTAACACACACACACACACGCACACCCAGTAACACACACACCCCCCACCGACAAGTAATAAACACACACCACCCCCCCATTAATACATTACCCCTCCCCACCCCGGTAATACACACCCGCCCCCCAGTAATACACACCCGCCCCCCAGTAATACACCCCCCCAGTAATACACACACACACCTCAGTAATACACACACACCCCACGTAATACACAGACACAAACCCCAGTAATACACACACCCCAGTAATACATACACAAACCCCAGTAATACACACACACCCCAGTAATACATACACAAACCCCCCAGTAATACATACACAAACCCCCAGTAATACACACACACCCCAGTAATACACACACACCCCAGTAATACATACACAAACCCCCAGTAATACACACACCCCAGTAATACATACACAAACCCCCCAGTAATACACACACACCCCAGTAATACATACACAAACCCCCCAGTAATACACACACACCCCAGTAATACATACACAAACCCCCCAGTAATACACACACACCCCAGTAATACATACACAAACCCCCCAATAGTACACACACACCCCAGTAATACATACACAAACCCCCCAGTAATACACACATACCCCAGTAATACATACACAAACCCCCCAATAGTACACACACCCCAGTAATACATACACCCCAGTAATACATACACAAACCCCCAGTAATACACACACACCCCAGTAATACATACACAAACCCCCAGTAATACATACACAAACCCCCAGTAATACACACACCCCAAAATGGACTGAGCACTCATCACATATGTTGATGCACAGCTCTGTAAAATAATTCCAAAAAGCAGGAGCATTGAGGCAGTTGCCATGGTAACTCACTTTATTCTGCGGAGTGTGTAGTTTGTTGGAATGCGAGAGTCTCTGCCTGGATCCCAGCTGCATGTCATGCTGACCGTGTTCTTTACGGTTGTTACGCAGGTTAAGTTGACTGGTTTTTCTGGAGGGACTGCAAACACAAACATTATCCAGAGGATGTGGAGTGAAGCATTTGAGAGTGTGTCAGCGCTGAGCCGAGAGGCAGGGCCCAACGACACAGAGCCCCGGCCTGCAGGGTTAGCCTGGGTAGACAAGAATCAGGTCACCAACTCTGGTGAGAGGCATTCCTGGAGCTTTGATCATGTCACGTTGTGACTGTAGGATAGTGTATAATATCACAGGGATAAAAGCTTTACAATGCGGAGGTCAGTATTATGTTTGTATTATGAGAATGTATTCTGTGTGATCGAGGTTAACATACTTCAGATTGGGTCGTTATGATTTTTATTACCTGCAGAATGCTGAGAGATGTAAAACGGGTGGTACAAATCACGATCACCCGTTCACACCGTCCCACAAAATCCAGATTCACCCCACGACCCACATACAAATCCCCCGCCCCCGAAGGCAGCGAATTCCAGATCATAACAACTCACTGCAGAAAAAACTGTTTCCTCAGGTCACCTCAGGATCCTTTGGCGATCACCTGAAATCCGTGTCCTCTGGTCACCGACCCTCCTGACACTGGAAACAGTTCCTCCTCATTTACTCTGTCAAAACACCTCATCATTTTGAACACCTCGATTAAATCTCCCCTTAACCTTCTTTACTCCAAGGATAAAACACACTGTATATAATCCAGATTCATAGTCCCATTACCAACACACACTGTGTATAATCCAGATCCATGGTCCCATTACCAACACACTGTGTATAATCCAGATCCATGGTCCCATTACCAACACACACTGTGTATAATCCAGATCCATGGTCCCATTACCAACACACACTGTGTATAATCCAGATCCATGGTCCCATTACCAACACACACTGTGTATAATCCAAATGCATAGTCCCAATAACAACAAACACTGTGTATAATCCAAATTCATAGTCTCATTACCAACACACACTGTGTATAATCCAGATTCATAGTCTCATCACCAACACACACTGTGTATAATCCAGATTCATAGTCCCATTACCAACACACACTGTGTATAATCCAGATCCATGGTCCCATTACCAACACACTGTGTATAATCCAGATCCATGGTCCCATTACCAACACACACTGTGTATAATCCAGATCCATGGTCCCATTACCAACACACACTGTGTATAATCCAGATCCATGGACCCATTACCAACACACACTGTGTATAATCCAAATGCATAGTCCCAATAACAACAAACACTGTGTATAATCCAAATTCATAGTCTCATTACCAACACACACTGTGTATAATCCAGATTCATAGTCTCATCACCAACACACACTGTGTATAATCCAGATTCATGGTCTCATTACCAACACACACTGTGTATAATCCAGATTCATAGTCTCATTAACAACAAACACTGTGTATAATCCAGATTCATGGTCTCTTTACCAACACACACTGTGTATAATCCAGATTCATAGTCCCATTACCAACACACACTGTGTATAATCCAGATTCATAGTCCCATTACCAACACACACTGTGTATAATCCAGATTCATAGTCCCATTACCAACACACACTGTGGAAAATCCAGATTCATAGTCCCATTAACAACACACACTGTGTATAATCCAGATTCATAATCCCATTACCAACACACACTGTGTATAATCCAGATTCATAGTCTCATTACCAACACACACTGTGTATAATCTAGATTCCTAGTCCCATTAACAACAAACACTGTGTATAATCCAGATTCATAGTCTCATTACCAACACACACTGTGTATAATCCAGATTCATAGTCCCATTAACAACAAACACTGTGTATAATCCAGATTCATAGTCCCATTACCAACACACACTGTGTATAATCCAGATTCATAGTCTCATTACCAACACACACTGTGTATAATCCAGATTCATGGTCTCATTACCAACACACACTGTGTATAATCCAGATTCATAGTCCCATTACCAACACACACTGTGTATAATCCAGATTCATGGTCTCATTACCAACACACACTGTGTACAATCCAGATTCACAGTCCCATTAACAACACACACTGTGTATAATTCAGATTCATGGTCTCATTACCAACACACACTGTGTATAATCCAGATTCATAGTCCCATTACCAACACACACTGTGTATAATCCAGATTCATGGTCTCATTACCAACACACACTGTGTATAATCCAGATTCATAGTCCCATTACCAACGCACACTGTGTATAATCCAGATTCATAGTCGCATTACCAACACACACTGTGTATAATCCAGATTCATGGTCTCATTACCAACACACACTGTGTATAATCCAGATTCATGGTCTCATTACCAACACACACTGTGTATAATCCAGATTCATAGTCCCATTAACAACACACACTGTGTATAATTCAGATTCATGGTCTCATTACCAACACACACTGTGTATAATCCAGTTTCATAGTCCCATTACCAACACACACTGTGTATAATCCAGATTCATGGTCTCATTAACAACACACACTGTGTATAATCCAGATTCATAGTCCCATTACCAACACACACTGTGTATAATCCAGATTCATGGTCTCATTACCAACACACACTGTGTATAATCCAGATTCATAGTCCCATTACCAACACACACTGTGTATAATCCAGATTCATGGTCTCATTACCAACACACACTGTGTATAATCCAGATTCATAGTCCCATTAACAACAAACACTGTGTATAATTCAGATTCATCGTCTCATTACCAACACACACTGTGTATAATCCAGATTCATAGTCCCATTACCAACACACACTGTGTATAATCCAGATTCATAGTCCCATTACCAACACACACTGTGTATAATCCAGATTCATAGTCCCATGAACAACAAACACTGTGCATAATCCAGATTCATAGTCCCATTACCAACACACACTGTGTATAATCCAGATTCATAGTCCCATTAACAACAAACACTGTGTACAATCCAGATTCATAGTCCCATTACCAACACACACTGTGTATAATCCAGATTCATGGTCCCATTACCAACACACACTGTGTATAATCCAGATTCATGGTCTCATTACCAACACACACTGTGTATAATCCAGATTCATAGTCCCATTAACAACAAACACTGTGTATAATCCAGATTCATAGTCCCATTACCAACACACACTGTGTATAATCCAGATTCATGGTCTCATTACCAACACACACTGTGTATAATCCAGATTCATAGTCCCATTACCAACACACACTGTGTATAATCCAGATTCATGGTCCCATTACCAACACACACTGTGTATAATCCAGATTCATGGTCTCATTACCAACACACACTGTGTATAATCCAGATTCATAGTCCCATTAACAACAAACACTGTGTATAATCCAGATTCATAGTCCCATTACCAACACACACTGTGTATAATCCAGATTCATGGTCTCATTACCAACACACACTGTGTATAATCCAGATTCATAGTCCCATTACCAACACACACTGTGTATAATCCAGATTCATGGTCTCTTTACCAACACACACTGTGTATAATCCAGATTCATAGTCCCATTACCAACACACACTGTGTATAATCCAGATTCATGGTCTCTTTACCAACACACACTGTGTATAATCCAGATTCATGGTCTCTTTACCAACACACACTGTGTATAATCCAGATTCATAGTCCCATTACCAACACACACTGTGTATAATCCAGATTCATGGTCTCTTTACCAACACACACTGTATATAATCAAGATTCATAGTCCCATGACCAACACACACTGTGTATAATCCAGATTCATAGTCTCATTACCAACACACACTGTGTATAATCCAGATTTATAGTCACATTACCAACACACACTGTGTATAATCCAGATTCATAGTCTCATTACCAACACACACTGTGTATAATCCAGATTCATAGTCTCATTACCAAAAAACACTGTGTATAATCCAGATTCATAGTCTCATTACCAACACACACTGTGGAAATCCAGATTCATAGTCCCATTACCAACACACACTGTATATAATCCAGATTTATAGTCCCATTACCAACAGACACTGTATATAATCTAGATTCATAGTCCCATTACCAACACACACTGTGTATAATCCAGATTCATAGTCCCATTACCAACACACACTGTGTATAATCCAGATTCATAGTCCCATTACCAACACACACTGTGTATAATCCAGATTCATGGTCTCATTACCAACACACACTGTGTATAATCCAGATTCATCGTCCCATTACCAACACACACTGTGTATAATTCAGATTCATAGTCTCATTACCAACACACACTGTGTATAATCCAGATTCATAGTCTCATTACCAACACACACTGTGTATAATCCAGATTCATAGTCCCATTACCAACACACACTGTGTATAATCCAGATTCATAGTCCCATTACCAACACACACTGTGTATAATCCAGATTCATGGTCTCATTACCAACACACACTGTGTATAATCCAGATTCATAGTCCCATGAACAACAAACACTGTGCATAATCCAGATTCATAGTCCCATTACCAACACACACTGTTTATAATCCAGATTCATAGTCCCATTAACAACAAACACTGTGTACAATCCAGATTCATAGTCCCATTACCAACACACACTGTGTATAATCCAGATTCATGGTCCCATTACCAACACACACTGTGTATAATCCAGATTCATGGTCTCATTACCAACACACACTGTGTATAATCCAGATTCATAGTCCCATTAACAACAAACACTGTGTATAATCCAGATTCATAGTCCCATTACCAACACACACTGTGTATAATCCAGATTCATGGTCTCATTACCAACACACACTGTGTATAATCCAGATTCATAGTCCCATTACCAACACACACTGTGTATAATCCAGATTCATGGTCCCATTACCAACACACACTGTGTATAATCCAGATTCATGGTCTCATTACCAACACACACTGTGTATAATCCAGATTCATAGTCCCATTAACAACAAACACTGTGTATAATCCAGATTCATAGTCCCATTACCAACACACACTGTGTATAATCCAGATTCATGGTCTCATTACCAACACACACTGTGTATAATCCAGATTCATAGTCCCATTACCAACACACACTGTGTATAATCCAGATTCATGGTCTCTTTACCAACACACACTGTGTATAATCCAGATTCATAGTCCCATTACCAACACACACTGTGTATAATCCAGATTCATGGTCTCTTTACCAACACACACTGTGTATAATCCAGATTCATGGTCTCTTTACCAACACACACTGTGTATAATCCAGATTCATAGTCCCATTACCAACACACACTGTGTATAATCCAGATTCATGGTCTCTTTACCAACACACACTGTATATAATCAAGATTCATAGTCCCATGACCAACACACACTGTGTATAATCCAGATTCATAGTCTCATTACCAACACACACTGTGTATAATCCAGATTTATAGTCACATTACCAACACACACTGTGTATAATCCAGATTCATAGTCTCATTACCAACACACACTGTGTATAATCCAGATTCATAGTCTCATTACCAAAAAACACTGTGTATAATCCAGATTCATAGTCTCATTACCAACACACACTGTGGAAATCCAGATTCATAGTCCCATTACCAACACACACTGTATATAATCCAGATTTATAGTCCCATTACCAACAGACACTGTATATAATCTAGATTCATAGTCCCATTACCAACACACACTGTGGAAAATCCAGATTCATAGTCCCATTACCAACACACACTGTGTATAATCCAGATTCATAGTCCCATTACCAACACACACTGTGTATAATCCAGATTCATGGTCTCATTACCAACACACACTGTGTATAATCCAGATTCATAGTCCCATTACCAACACACACTGTGTATAATTCAGATTCAGAGTCTCATTACCAACACACACTGTGTATAATCCAGATTCATAGTCTCATTACCAACACACACTGTGTATAATCCAGATTCATAGTCCCATTACCAACACACACTGTGTATAATCCAGATTCATAGTCCCATTACCAACACACACTGTGTATAATCCAGATTCATGGTCTCATTACCAACACACACTGTGTATAATCCAGATTCATAGTCCCATTACCAACACACACTGTGTATAATCCAGATTCATGGTCTCATTACCAACACACACTGTGTATAATCCAGATTCATAGTCCCATTAACAACAAACACTGTGTATAATTCAGATTCATAGTCTCATTACCAACACACACTGTGTATAATCCAGATTCATAGTCCCATTACCAACACACACTGTGTATAATCCAGATTCATAGTCCCATTACCAACACACACTGTGTATAATCCAGATTCATAGTCCCATTAACAACAAACACTGTATATAATCCAGATTCATAGTCTCATTACCAACACACACTGTATATAATCCAGATTCATAGTCCCATTACCAACACACACTGTATATAATCCAGATTCATAGTCCCATTACCAACACACACTGTATATAATCCAGATTCATCGTCCCATTACCAACACACTCTGTATATAATCCAGATTCATAATCCCATTACCAAAAAACACTGTGTATAATCTAGATTCATAGTCCCATTACCAACACACACTGTATATAATCCAGATTCATATTCCCATTACCAACACACACTGTATATAATCCATATTCATAGTCTCATTACCAACACACACTGTGGAAATCCAGATTCATGGTCCCATTACCAACACACACTGTATATAATCCAGATTTATAGTCCCATTACCAACATACACTGTATATAATCCAGATTCATAGTCCCATTACCAACACACACTGTGTATAATCCAGATTCATAGTCCCATTACCAAAAAACACTGTGTATAATCTAGATTCATAGTCCCATTACCAACACACACTGTATATAATCCAGATTCATATTCCCATTACCAACACACACTGTATATAATCCATATTCATAGTCTCATTACCAACACACACTGTGTATAATCCACATTCATAGTCTCATTACCAACACACTGTGTATAATCCAGATTCATAGTCCCATTACCAACACACACTGTGTATAATCCAGATTCATAGTCCCATTACCAACACACACTGTGTATAATCCAGAATCATCGTCCCATTACCAACACACACTGTATATAATCCAGATTCCTAGTCCCATTAACAACACACACTGTATATAATCCAGATTCATAGTCCCATTACCAACACACACTGTATATAATCCAGATTCATAGTCCCATTACCAAAAAACACTGTATATAATCCAGATTCATAGTCCCATTACCAACACACACTGTGTATAATCCAGATTCATAGTCCCATTACCAACACACACTGTATATAATCCAGATTCATAGTCCCATTACCAACACACACTGTATATAATCCAGATTCATAGTCTCATTACCAACACACACTGTATATAATCCAGATTCATAGTCCCATTACCAACACACACTTTATATAATCCAGATTCATAGTCCCATTACCAACACACACTGTGTATAATCCAGATTCATGGTCTCATTACCAACACACACTGTGTATAATCCAGATTCATAGTCCCATTACCAACACACACTGTGTATAATCCAGATTCATAGTCCCATTACCAACACACACTGTGTATAATCCAGATTCATAGTCCCATTACCAACACACACTGTGTATAATCCAGATTCATGGTCTCATTACCAACACACACTGTGTATAATCCAGATTCATGGTCTCATTACCAACACACACTGTGTATAATTCAGATTCATAGTCTCATTACCAACACTAACTGTGTATAATCCAGATTCATAGTCTCATTACCAACACACACTGTGTATAATCCAGATTCATAGTCCCATTACCAACACACACTGTGTATAATCCAGATTCATAGTTCCATTACCAACACACACTGTGTATAATCCAGATTCATGGTCTCATTACCAACACACACTGTGTATAATCCAGATTCATAGTCCCATTGCCAACACACACTGTGTATAATCCAGATTCATGGTCTCATTACCAACACACACTGTGTATAATCCAGATTCATAGTCCCATTAACAACAAACACTGTGTATAATTCAGATTCATAGTCTCATTACCAACACACACTGTGTATAATCCAGATTCATAGTCCCATTACCAACACACACTGTGTATAATTCAGATTCATAGTCCCATTACCAACACACACTGTGTATAATCCAGATTCATAGTCCCATTAACAACAAACACTGTATATAATCCAGATTCATAGTCTCATTACCAACACACACTGTATATAATCCAGATTCATAGTCCCATTACCAACACACACTGTATATAATCCAGATTCATAGTCCCATTACCAACACACACTGTATATAATCCAGATTCATAGTCCCATTACCAACACACACTGTATATAATCCAGATTCATAATCCCATTACCAACACACACTGTATATAATCCAGATTCATAGTCTCATTACCAACACAAACTGTGTATAATCGAGATTCATAGTCCCATTTCCAAAAAACACTGTGGAAAATCCAGATTCATGGTCCCATTACCAACACACACTGTATATAATCCAGATTCATAGTCTCATTACCAACACACACTGTGTATAATCCAGATTCATGGTCCCACTACCAACACACACTGTATATAATCCAGATTCATAGTCTCATTACCAACACACACTGTGTACAATCCAGATTCATGGTCTCATTACCAACACACACTGTGTATAATCCAGATTCATAGTCTCATTACCAACACACACTGTGTATAATCCAGATTCATGGTCCCATTACCAACACACACTGTGTATAATCCAGATTCATAGTCTCATTACCAACACACACTGTGTATAATCCAGATTCACAGTCCCATTACCAACATACACTGTGTATAATCCAGATTCATAGTCCCATTACCAACACACACTGTGTATAATCCAGATTCATGGTCTCATTACCAACACACACTGTGTATAATCCAGATTCATAGTCCCATTACCAACACACACTGTGTATAATCCAGATTCATAGTCCCATTACCAACACACACTGTATATAATCCAGATTCATAGTCCCATTAGCAACACACACTGTATATAATCCAGATTCATAGTCCCATTACCAACACACACTGTGTATAATCCAGATTCATAGTCCCATTACCAACACACACTGTATATAATTCAGATTCATAGTCCCATTACCAAAAAACACTGTGTATAATCCAGATTCATAGTCCCATTACCAACACACACTGTGTATAATCCAGATTCATAGTCTCATTACCAACACACACTGTATATAATCCAGATTCATAGTCCCATTACCAACATACACTATATATAATCCAGATTCATAGTCTCATTACCAACACACACTGTGTATAATCCACATTCATAGTCTCATTACCAACACACTGTGTATAATCCAGATTCATAGTCCCATTACCAACACACACTGTGAAAAATCCAGATTCATAGTCCCATTACCAACACACACTGTGTATAATCCAGATTCATAGTCCCATTACCAACACACACTGTGTATAATCCAGATTCATAGTCCCATTACCAACACACACTGTATATAATCCAGATTCCTAGTCCCATTAACAACACACACTGTATATAATCCAGATTCATAGTCCCATTACCAACACACACTGTATATAATCCAGATTCATAGTCCCATTACCAAAAAACACTGTATATAATCCAGATTCATAGTCCCATTACCAACACACACTGTGTATAATCCAGATTCATAGTCCCATTACCAACACACACTGTATATAATCCAGATTCATATTCCCATTACCAACACACACTGTATATAATCCAGATTCATAGTCTCATTACCAACACACACTGTATATAATCCAGATTCATAGTCCCATTACCAACACACACTGTATATAATCCAGATTCATAGTCCCATTACCAACACACACTGTGTATAATCCAGATTCATGGTCTCATTACCAACACACACTGTGTATAATCCAGATTCATAGTCCCATTACCAACACACACTGTGTATAATCCAGATTCATAGTCCCATTACCAACACACACTGTATATAATCCAGATTCATAGTCTCATTACCAACACACACTGTATATAATCCAGATTCATAGTCTCATTGCCAAAAAACACTGTGTATAATCCAGATTCATAGTCTCATTACCAACACACACTGTGGAAATCCAGATTCATAGTCCCATTACCAACACACACTGTATATAATCCAGATTTATAGTCCCATTACCAACATACACTGCATATAATCCAGATTCATAGTCCCATTACCAACACACACTGTGTATAATCCAGATTCATGGTCTCTTTACCAACACACATTGTGTATAATCCAGATTCATAGTCCCATTACCAACACACACTGTGTATAATCCAGATTCATGGTCTCTTTACCAACACACACTGTGTATAATCCAGATTCATGGTCTCTTTACCAACACACACTGTGTATAATCCAGATTCATAGTCCCATTACCAACACACACTGTGTATAATCCAGATTCATGGTCTCTTTACCAACACACACTGTATATAATCCAGATTCATAGTCCCATGACCAACACACACTGTGTATAATCCAGATTCATAGTCTCATTACCAACACACACTGTGTATAATCCAGATTCATAGTCACATTACCAACACACACTGTGTATAATCCAGATTCATAGTCTCATTACCAACACACACTGTGTATAATCCAGATTCATAGTCTCATTACCAAAAAACACTGTGTATAATCCAGATTCATAGTCTCATTACCAACACACACTGTGGAAATCCAGATTCATAGTCCCATTACCAACACACACTGTATATAATCCAGATTTATAGTCCCATTACCAACATACACTGTATATAATCCAGATTCATAGTCCCATTACCAACACACACTGTGTATAATCCAGATGCATAGTCCCATTACCAAAAAACACTGTGTATAATCGAGATTCATAGTCCCATTACCAACACACACTGTATATAATCCAGATTCATATTCCCATTACCAACACACACTGTGTATAATCCAGATTCATAGTCTCATTACCAAAAAACACTGTGTATAATCCAGATTCATAGTCTCATTACCAACACACACTGTGGAAATCCAGATTCATAGTCCCATTACCAACACACACTGTATATAATCCAGATTTATAGTCCCATTACCAACATACACTGTATATAATCCAGATTCATAGTCCCATTACCAACACACACTGTGTATAATCCAGATTCATAGTCCCATTACCAAAAAACACTGTGTATAATCCAGATTCATAGTCCCATTACCAAAAAACACTGTGGAAAATCTAGATTCATAGTCCCATTACCAAAAAACACTGTGTATAATCCAGATTCATGGTCCCATTACCAACACACACCGTGTACAATCCAGATTCATAGTCTCATTACCAACACACACTGTGTACAATCCAGATTCATAGTCTCATTACCAACACACACTGTGTATAATCCAGATTCATAGTCCCATTACCAACATACACTATATATAATCCAGATTCATAGTCTCATTACCAACACACACTGTGTATAATCCACATTCATAGTCTCATTACCAACACACTGTGTATAATCCAGATTCATAGTCCCATTACCAACACACACTGTGTATAATCCAGATTCATAGTCCCATTACCAACACACACTGTGTATAATCCAGATTCATAGTCCCATTACCAACACACACTGTGTATAATCCAGATTCATAGTCCCATTACCAACACACACTGTATATAATCCAGATTCCTAGTCCCATTAACAACACACACTGTATATAATCCAGATTCATAGTCCCATTACCAACACACACTGTATATAATCCAGATTCATAGTCCCATTACCAAAAAACACTGTATATAATCCAGATTCATAGTCCCATTACCAACACACACTGTGTATAATCCAGATTCATAGTCCCATTACCAACACACACTGTGTATAATCCAGATTCATAGTCCCATTACCAACACACACTGTATATAATCCAGATTCCTAGTCCCATTAACAACACACACTGTATATAATCCAGATTCATAGTCCCATTACCAACACACACTGTATATAATCCAGATTCATAGTCCCATTACCAAAAAACACTGTATATAATCCAGATTCATAGTCCCATTACCAACACACACTGTGTATAATCCAGATTCATAGTCCCATTACCAACACACACTGTATATAATCCAGATTCATATTCCCATTGCCAACACACACTGTATATAATCCAGATTCATAGTCTCATTACCAACACACACTGTATATAATCCAGATTCATAGTCCCATTACCAACACACACTGTATATAATCCAGATTCATAGTCCCATTACCAACACACACTGTGTATAATCCAGATGCATGGTCTCATTACCAACACACACTGTGTATAATCCAGATTCATAGTCCCATTACCAACACACACTGTGTATAATCCAGATTCATAGTCCCATTACCAACACACACTGTATATAATCCAGATTCATAGTCTCATTACCAACACACACTGTATATAATCCAGATTCATAGTCTCATTACCAAAAAACACTGTGTATAATCCAGATTCATAGTCTCATTACCAACACACACTGTGGAAATCCAGATTCATAGTCCCATTACCAACACACACTGTATATAATCCAGATTTATAGTCCCATTACCAACATACACTGTATATAATCCAGATTCATAGTCCCATTACCAACACACACTGTATATAATCCAGATTCATAGTCCCATTACCAAAAAACACTGTGTATAATCTAGATTCATAGTCCCATTACCAACACACACTGTATATAATCCAGATTCATATTCCCATTACCAACACACACTGTATATAATCCAGATTCATAGTCTCATTACCAACACACACTGTGTATAATCCAGATTCATATTCCCATTAACAACACACACTGTACATCATCCAGATTCATAGTCCCATTACCAACACACACTGTGTATAATCCAGATTCATAGTCCCATTACCAAAAAACACTGTGTATAATCCAGATTCATAGTCCCATTACCAAAAAACACTGTGTATAATCTAGATTCATAGTCCCATTACCAAAAAACACTGTGTATAATCCAGATTCATGGTCCCATTACCAACACACACCGTGTACAATCCAGATTCATAGTCTCATTACCAACACACACTGTGTACAATCCAGATTCATAGTCTCATTACCAACACACACTGTGTATAATCCAGATTCATAGTCCCATTACCAACATACACTATATATAATCCAGATTCATAGTCTCATTACCAACACACACTGTGTATAATCCACATTCATAGTCTCATTACCAACACACTGTGTATAATCCAGATTCATAGTCCCATTACCAACACACACTGTGTATAATCCAGATTCATAGTCCCATTACCAACACACACTGTGTATAATCCAGATTCATAGTCCCATTACCAACACACACTGTATATAATCCAGATTCCTAGTCCCATTAACAACACACACTGTATATAATCCAGATTCATAGTCCCATTACCAACACACACTGTATATAATCCAGATTCATAGTCCCATTACCAAAAAACACTGTATATAATCCAGATTCATAGTCCCATTACCAACACACACTGTGTATAATCCAGATTCATAGTCCCATTACCAACACACACTGTATATAATCCAGATTCATATTCCCATTACCAACACACACTGTATATAATCCAGATTCATAGTCTCATTACCAACACACACTGTATATAATCCAGATTCATAGTCCCATTACCAACACACACTGTATATAATCCAGATTCATAGTCCCATTACCAACACACACTGTGCATAATCCAGATTCATGGTCTCATTACCAACACACACTGTGTATAATCCAGATTCATAGTCCCATTACCAACACACACTGTGTATAATCCAGATTCATAGTCCCATTACCAACACACACTGTGTATAATCCAGATTCATAGTCCCATTACCAACACACACTGTGTATAATCCAGATTCATGGTCTCATTACCAACACACACTGTGTATAATCCAGATTCATAGTCCCATTACCAACACACACTGTGTATAATTCAGATTCATAGTCTCATTACCAACACACACTGTGTATAATCCAGATTCATAGTCTCATTACCAACACACACTGTGTATAATCCAGATTCATAGTCCCATTACCAACACACACTGTGTATAATCCAGATTCATAGTCTCATTACCAACACACACTGTGTATAATCCAGAATCATAGTCCCATTACCAACACACACTGTGTATAATCCAGATTCATAGTCCCATTACCAACACACACTGTGTATAATCCAGATTCATAGTCCCATTAACAACAAACACTGTATATAATCCAGATTCATAGTCTCATTACCAACACACACTGTATATAATCCAGATTCATAGTCCCATTACCAACACGCACTGTATATAATCCAGATTCATAGTCCCATTACCAACACACACTGTATATAATCCAGATTCATAGTCCCATTACCAACACACACTGTATATAATCCAGATTCATAATCCCATTACCAACACACACTGTATATAATCCAGATTCATAGTCTCATTACCAACACACACTGTGTATAATCCAGATTCATAGTCCCATTTCCAAAAAACACTGTGTGTAATCCAGATTCATGGTCCCATTACCAACACACACTGTATCTTATCCAGATTCATAGTCTCATTACCAACACACACTGTATATAATCCAGATTCATAGTCCCATTACCAACACACACTGTGTATAATCCAGATGCATGGTCTCATTACCAACACACACTGTGTATAATCCAGATTCATAGTCCCATTACCAACACACACTGTGTATAATCCAGATTCATAGTCCCATTACCAACACACACTGTATATAATCCAGATTCATAGTCTCATTACCAACACACACTGTATATAATCCAGATTCATAGTCTCATTACCAAAAAACACTGTGTATAATCCAGATTCATAGTCTCATTACCAACACACACTGTGGAAATCCAGATTCATAGTCCCATTACCAACACACACTGTATATAATCCAGATTTATAGTCCCATTACCAACATACACTGTATATAATCCAGATTCATAGTCCCATTACCAACACACACTGTATATAATCCAGATTCATAGTCCCATTACCAAAAAACACTGTGTATAATCTAGATTCATAGTCCCATTACCAACACACACTGTATATAATCCAGATTCATATTCCCATTACCAACACACACTGTATATAATCCAGATTCATAGTCTCATTACCAACACACACTGTGTATAATCCAGATTCATATTCCCATTAACAACACACACTGTACATCATCCAGATTCATAGTCCCATTACCAACACACACTGTGTATAATCCAGATTCATAGTCCCATTACCAAAAAACACTGTGTATAATCCAGATTCATAGTCCCATTACCAAAAAACACTGTGTATAATCTAGATTCATAGTCCCATTACCAAAAAACACTGTGTATAATCCAGATTCATGGTCCCATTACCAACACACACCGTGTACAATCCAGATTCATAGTCTCATTACCAACACACACTGTGTACAATCCAGATTCATAGTCTCATTACCAACACACACTGTGTATAATCCAGATTCATAGTCCCATTACCAACATACACTATATATAATCCAGATTCATAGTCTCATTACCAACACACACTGTGTATAATCCACATTCATAGTCTCATTACCAACACACTGTGTATAATCCAGATTCATAGTCCCATTACCAACACACACTGTGTATAATCCAGATTCATAGTCCCATTACCAACACACACTGTGTATAATCCAGATTCATAGTCCCATTACCAACACACACTGTGTATAATCCAGATTCATAGTCCCATTACCAACACACACTGTATATAATCCAGATTCCTAGTCCCATTAACAACACACACTGTATATAATCCAGATTCATAGTCCCATTACCAACACACACTGTATATAATCCAGATTCATAGTCCCATTACCAAAAAACACTGTATATAATCCAGATTCATAGTCCCATTACCAACACACACTGTGTATAATCCAGATTCATAGTCCCATTACCAACACACACTGTATATAATCCAGATTCATATTCCCATTACCAACACACACTGTATATAATCCAGATTCATAGTCTCATTACCAACACACACTGTATATAATCCAGATTCATAGTCCCATTACCAACACACACTGTATATAATCCAGATTCATAGTCCCATTACCAACACACACTGTGCATAATCCAGATTCATGGTCTCATTACCAACACACACTGTGTATAATCCAGATTCATAGTCCCATTACCAACACACACTGTGTATAATCCAGATTCATAGTCCCATTACCAACACACACTGTGTATAATCCAGATTCATAGTCCCATTACCAACACACACTGTGTATAATCCAGATTCATGGTCTCATTACCAACACACACTGTGTATAATCCAGATTCATAGTCCCATTACCAACACACACTGTGTATAATCCAGATTCATAGTCTCATTACCAACACACACTGTGGAAATCCAGATTCATAGTCCCATTACCAACACACACTGTATATAATCCAGATTTATAGTCCCATTACCAACATACACTGTATATAATCCAGATTCATAGTCCCATTACCAACACACACTGTGTATAATCCAGATTCATAGTCCCATTACCAAAAAACACTGTGTATAATCCAGATTCATAGTCCCATTACCAAAAAACACTGTGGAAAATCTAGATTCATAGTCCCATTACCAAAAAACACTGTGTATAATCCAGATTCATGGTCCCATTACCAACACACACCGTGTACAATCCAGATTCATAGTCTCATTACCAACACACACTGTGTACAATCCAGATTCATAGTCTCATTACCAACACACACTGTGTATAATCCAGATTCATAGTCCCATTACCAACATACACTATATATAATCCAGATTCATAGTCTCATTACCAACACACACTGTGTATAATCCACATTCATAGTCTCATTACCAACACACTGTGTATAATCCAGATTCATAGTCCCATTACCAACACACACTGTGTATAATCCAGATTCATAGTCCCATTACCAACACACACTGTGTATAATCCAGATTCATAGTCCCATTACCAACACACACTGTGTATAATCCAGATTCATAGTCCCATTACCAACACACACTGTATATAATCCAGATTCCTAGTCCCATTAACAACACACACTGTATATAATCCAGATTCATAGTCCCATTACCAACACACACTGTATATAATCCAGATTCATAGTCCCATTACCAAAAAACACTGTATATAATCCAGATTCATAGTCCCATTACCAACACACACTGTGTATAATCCAGATTCATAGTCCCATTACCAACACACACTGTGTATAATCCAGATTCATAGTCCCATTACCAACACACACTGTATATAATCCAGATTCCTAGTCCCATTAACAACACACACTGTATATAATCCAGATTCATAGTCCCATTACCAACACACACTGTATATAATCCAGATTCATAGTCCCATTACCAAAAAACACTGTATATAATCCAGATTCATAGTCCCATTACCAACACACACTGTGTATAATCCAGATTCATAGTCCCATTACCAACACACACTGTATATAATCCAGATTCATATTCCCATTGCCAACACACACTGTATATAATCCAGATTCATAGTCTCATTACCAACACACACTGTATATAATCCAGATTCATAGTCCCATTACCAACACACACTGTATATAATCCAGATTCATAGTCCCATTACCAACACACACTGTGTATAATCCAGATGCATGGTCTCATTACCAACACACACTGTGTATAATCCAGATTCATAGTCCCATTACCAACACACACTGTGTATAATCCAGATTCATAGTCCCATTACCAACACACACTGTATATAATCCAGATTCATAGTCTCATTACCAACACACACTGTATATAATCCAGATTCATAGTCTCATTACCAAAAAACACTGTGTATAATCCAGATTCATAGTCTCATTACCAACACACACTGTGGAAATCCAGATTCATAGTCCCATTACCAACACACACTGTATATAATCCAGATTTATAGTCCCATTACCAACATACACTGTATATAATCCAGATTCATAGTCCCATTACCAACACACACTGTATATAATCCAGATTCATAGTCCCATTACCAAAAAACACTGTGTATAATCTAGATTCATAGTCCCATTACCAACACACACTGTATATAATCCAGATTCATATTCCCATTACCAACACACACTGTATATAATCCAGATTCATAGTCTCATTACCAACACACACTGTGTATAATCCAGATTCATATTCCCATTAACAACACACACTGTACATCATCCAGATTCATAGTCCCATTACCAACACACACTGTGTATAATCCAGATTCATAGTCCCATTACCAAAAAACACTGTGTATAATCCAGATTCATAGTCCCATTACCAAAAAACACTGTGTATAATCTAGATTCATAGTCCCATTACCAAAAAACACTGTGTATAATCCAGATTCATGGTCCCATTACCAACACACACCGTGTACAATCCAGATTCATAGTCTCATTACCAACACACACTGTGTACAATCCAGATTCATAGTCTCATTACCAACACACACTGTGTATAATCCAGATTCATAGTCCCATTACCAACATACACTATATATAATCCAGATTCATAGTCTCATTACCAACACACACTGTGTATAATCCACATTCATAGTCTCATTACCAACACACTGTGTATAATCCAGATTCATAGTCCCATTACCAACACACACTGTGTATAATCCAGATTCATAGTCCCATTACCAACACACACTGTGTATAATCCAGATTCATAGTCCCATTACCAACACACACTGTATATAATCCAGATTCCTAGTCCCATTAACAACACACACTGTATATAATCCAGATTCATAGTCCCATTACCAACACACACTGTATATAATCCAGATTCATAGTCCCATTACCAAAAAACACTGTATATAATCCAGATTCATAGTCCCATTACCAACACACACTGTGTATAATCCAGATTCATAGTCCCATTACCAACACACACTGTATATAATCCAGATTCATATTCCCATTACCAACACACACTGTATATAATCCAGATTCATAGTCTCATTACCAACACACACTGTATATAATCCAGATTCATAGTCCCATTACCAACACACACTGTATATAATCCAGATTCATAGTCCCATTACCAACACACACTGTGCATAATCCAGATTCATGGTCTCATTACCAACACACACTGTGTATAATCCAGATTCATAGTCCCATTACCAACACACACTGTGTATAATCCAGATTCATAGTCCCATTACCAACACACACTGTGTATAATCCAGATTCATAGTCCCATTACCAACACACACTGTGTATAATCCAGATTCATGGTCTCATTACCAACACACACTGTGTATAATCCAGATTCATAGTCCCATTACCAACACACACTGTGTATAATTCAGATTCATAGTCTCATTACCAACACACACTGTGTATAATCCAGATTCATAGTCTCATTACCAACACACACTGTGTATAATCCAGATTCATAGTCCCATTACCAACACACACTGTGTATAATCCAGATTCATAGTCTCATTACCAACACACACTGTGTATAATCCAGAATCATAGTCCCATTACCAACACACACTGTGTATAATCCAGATTCATAGTCCCATTACCAACACACACTGTGTATAATCCAGATTCATAGTCCCATTAACAACAAACACTGTATATAATCCAGATTCATAGTCTCATTACCAACACACACTGTATATAATCCAGATTCATAGTCCCATTACCAACACGCACTGTATATAATCCAGATTCATAGTCCCATTACCAACACACACTGTATATAATCCAGATTCATAGTCCCATTACCAACACACACTGTATATAATCCAGATTCATAATCCCATTACCAACACACACTGTATATAATCCAGATTCATAGTCTCATTACCAACACACACTGTGTATAATCCAGATTCATAGTCCCATTTCCAAAAAACACTGTGTGTAATCCAGATTCATGGTCCCATTACCAACACACACTGTATCTTATCCAGATTCATAGTCTCATTACCAACACACACTGTATATAATCCAGATTCATAGTCCCATTACCAACACACACTGTGTATAATCCAGATGCATGGTCTCATTACCAACACACACTGTGTATAATCCAGATTCATAGTCCCATTACCAACACACACTGTGTATAATCCAGATTCATAGTCCCATTACCAACACACACTGTATATAATCCAGATTCATAGTCTCATTACCAACACACACTGTATATAATCCAGATTCATAGTCTCATTACCAAAAAACACTGTGTATAATCCAGATTCATAGTCTCATTACCAACACACACTGTGGAAATCCAGATTCATAGTCCCATTACCAACACACACTGTATATAATCCAGATTTATAGTCCCATTACCAACATACACTGTATATAATCCAGATTCATAGTCCCATTACCAACACACACTGTATATAATCCAGATTCATAGTCCCATTACCAAAAAACACTGTGTATAATCTAGATTCATAGTCCCATTACCAACACACACTGTATATAATCCAGATTCATATTCCCATTACCAACACACACTGTATATAATCCAGATTCATAGTCTCATTACCAACACACACTGTGTATAATCCAGATTCATATTCCCATTAACAACACACACTGTACATCATCCAGATTCATAGTCCCATTACCAACACACACTGTGTATAATCCAGATTCATAGTCCCATTACCAAAAAACACTGTGTATAATCCAGATTCATAGTCCCATTACCAAAAAACACTGTGTATAATCTAGATTCATAGTCCCATTACCAAAAAACACTGTGTATAATCCAGATTCATGGTCCCATTACCAACACACACCGTGTACAATCCAGATTCATAGTCTCATTACCAACACACACTGTGTACAATCCAGATTCATAGTCTCATTACCAACACACACTGTGTATAATCCAGATTCATAGTCCCATTACCAACATACACTATATATAATCCAGATTCATAGTCTCATTACCAACACACACTGTGTATAATCCACATTCATAGTCTCATTACCAACACACTGTGTATAATCCAGATTCATAGTCCCATTACCAACACACACTGTGTATAATCCAGATTCATAGTCCCATTACCAACACACACTGTGTATAATCCAGATTCATAGTCCCATTACCAACACACACTGTGTATAATCCAGATTCATAGTCCCATTACCAACACACACTGTATATAATCCAGATTCCTAGTCCCATTAACAACACACACTGTATATAATCCAGATTCATAGTCCCATTACCAACACACACTGTATATAATCCAGATTCATAGTCCCATTACCAAAAAACACTGTATATAATCCAGATTCATAGTCCCATTACCAACACACACTGTGTATAATCCAGATTCATAGTCCCATTACCAACACACACTGTATATAATCCAGATTCATATTCCCATTACCAACACACACTGTATATAATCCAGATTCATAGTCTCATTACCAACACACACTGTATATAATCCAGATTCATAGTCCCATTACCAACACACACTGTATATAATCCAGATTCATAGTCCCATTACCAACACACACTGTGCATAATCCAGATTCATGGTCTCATTACCAACACACACTGTGTATAATCCAGATTCATAGTCCCATTACCAACACACACTGTGTATAATCCAGATTCATAGTCCCATTACCAACACACACTGTGTATAATCCAGATTCATAGTCCCATTACCAACACACACTGTGTATAATCCAGATTCATGGTCTCATTACCAACACACACTGTGTATAATCCAGATTCATAGTCCCATTACCAACACACACTGTGTATAATTCAGATTCATAGTCTCATTACCAACACACACTGTGTATAATCCAGATTCATAGTCTCATTACCAACACACACTGTGTATAATCCAGATTCATAGTCCCATTACCAACACACACTGTGTATAATCCAGATTCATAGTCTCATTACCAACACACACTGTGTATAATCCAGAATCATAGTCCCATTACCAACACACACTGTGTATAATCCAGATTCATAGTCCCATTACCAACACACACTGTGTATAATCCAGATTCATAGTCCCATTAACAACAAACACTGTATATAATCCAGATTCATAGTCTCATTACCAACACACACTGTATATAATCCAGATTCATAGTCCCATTACCAACACGCACTGTATATAATCCAGATTCATAGTCCCATTACCAACACACACTGTATATAATCCAGATTCATAGTCCCATTACCAACACACACTGTATATAATCCAGATTCATAATCCCATTACCAACACACACTGTATATAATCCAGATTCATAGTCTCATTACCAACACACACTGTGTATAATCCAGATTCATAGTCCCATTTCCAAAAAACACTGTGTGTAATCCAGATTCATGGTCCCATTACCAACACACACTGTATCTTATCCAGATTCATAGTCTCATTACCAACACACACTGTGTATAATCCAGATTCATGGTCCCATTACCAACACACACAGTATATAATCCAGATTCATAGTCTCATTACCAACACACACTGTGTATAATCCAGATTCATGGTCTCATTACCAACACACACTGTGCACAATCCAGATTCATAGTCTCATTACCAACACACACTGTGTATAATCCAGATTCATAGTCCCATTACCAACACACACTGTGTATAATCCAGATTCATAGTCCCATTACCAACACACACTGTGTATAATCCAGATTCATAGTCCCATTACCAACACACACTGTATATAATCCAGATTCATAGTCCCATTACCAACACACACTGTATATAATCCAGATTCACAGTCCCATTACCAACACACACTGTATATAATCCAGATTCATAGTCCCATTACCAAAAAACACTGTATATAATCCAGATTCATAGTCCCATTACCAACACACACTGTGTATAATCCAGATTCATAGTCCCATTACCAACACACACTGTGTATAATTCAGATTCATAGTCTCATTACCAACACACACTGTGTATAATCCAGATTCATAGTCTCATTACCAACACACACTGTGTATAATCCAGATTAATAGTCCCATTACCAACACACACTGTGTATAATCCAGATTCATAGTCCCATTACCAACACACACTGTCTATTATCCAGATTCATGGTCTCATTACCAACACACACTGTATATAATCCAGATTCATAGTCCCATTACCAAAAAACACTGTATATAATCCAGATTCATAGTCCCATTACCAACACACACTGTGTATAATTCAGATTCATAGTCTCATTACCAACACACACTGTGTATAATCCAGATTCATAGTCTCATTACCAACACACACTGTGTATAATCCAGATTCATAGTCCCATTACCAACACACACTGTGTATAATCCAGATTCATAGTCCCATTACCAACACACACTGTCTATAATCCAGATTCATGGTCTCATTACCAACACACACTGTGTATAATCCAGATTCATAGTCCCATTACCAACACACACTGTGTATAATCCAGATTCATGGTCTCATTACCAACACACACTGTGTATAATCCAGATTCATAGTCCCATTAACAACAAACACTGTGTATAATTCAGATTCATAGTCTCATTACCAACACACACTGTGTATAATCCAGATTCATAGTCCCATTACCAACACACAATGTGTATAATCCAGATTCATAGTCCCATTACCAACACACACTGTGTATAATCCAGATTCATAGTCCCATTAACAACAAACACTGTATATAATCCAGATTCATAGTCTCATTACCAACACACACTGTATATAATCCAGATTCATAGTCCCATTACCAACACGCACTGTATATAATCCAGATTCATAGTCCCATTACCAACACACACTGTATATAATCCAGATTCATAGTCCCATTACCAACACACACTGTATATAATCCAGATTCATAATCCCATTACCAACACACACTGTATATAATCCAGATTCATAGTCTCATTACCAACACACACTGTGTATAATCCAGATTCATAGTCCCATTTCCAAAAAACACTGTGTATAATCCAGATTCATGGTCCCATTACCAACACACACTGTATATAATCCAGATTCATAGTCTCATTACCAACACACACTGTGTATAATCCAGATTCATGGTCCCATTAACAACACACACTGTATATAATCCAGATTCATAGTCTCATTACCAACACACACTGTGTATAATCCAGATTCATGGTCTCATTACCAACACACACTGTGTATAATCCAGATTCATAGTCTCATTACCAACACACACTGTGTATAATCCAGATTCATAGTCCCATTACCAACACACACTGTGTATAATCCAGATTCATAGTCCCATTACCAACACACACTGTGTATAATCCAGATTCATAGTCCCATTACCAACACACACTGTATATAATCCAGATTCCTAGTCCCATTACCAACACACACTGTATATAATCCAGATTCATAGTCCCATTACCAACACACACTGTATATAATCCAGATTCATAGTCCCATTACCAAAAAACACTGTATATAATCCAGATTCATAGTCCCATTACCAACACACACTGTGTATAATCCAGATTCATAGTCCCATTACTAACAAACACTGTATATAATCCAGATTCATAGTCCCATTACCAACACACACTGTATATAATCCAGATTCATAGTCTCATTACCAACACACACTGTATATAATCTAGATTCATAGTCCCATTACCAACACACACTGTATATAATCCAGATTCATAGTCCCATTACCAACACACACTGTGTATAATCCAGATTCATAGTCCCATTACCAACACACACTGTGTATAATCCAGATTCATGGTCTCATTACCAACACACACTGTGTATAATCCAGATTCATAGTCCCATTACCAACACACACTGTGTATAATCCAGATTCATGGTCTCATTACCAACACACACTGTGTATAATCCAGATTCATAGTCCCATTAACAACAAACACTGTGTATAATTCAGATTCATAGTCTCATTACCAACACACACTGTGTATAATCCAGATTCATAGTCCCATTACCAACACACACTGTGTATAATCCAGATTCATAGTCCCATTACCAACACACACTGTGTATAATCCAGATTCATAGTCCCATTAACAACAAACACTGTATATAATCCAGATTCATAGTCTCATTACCAACACACACTGTATATAATCCAGATTCATAGTCCCATTACCAACACACACTGTATATAATCCAGATTCACAGTCCCATTACCAACACACACTGTATATAATCCAGATTCATAGTCCCATTACCAACACACACTGTATATAATCCAGATTCATAATCCCATTACCAACACACACTGTATATAATCCAGATTCATAGTCTCATTCCCAACACACACTGTGTATAATCCAGATTCATAGTCCCATTACCAACACACACTGTGTATAATCCAGATTCATGGTCTCATTACCAACACACACTGTGTATAATCCAGATTCATGGTCCCATTACCAACACACACTGTATATAATCCAGATTCATAGTCTCATTACCAACACACACTGTGTATAATCCAGATTCATGGTCTCATCACCAACACACACTGTGTATAATCCAGATTCATAGTCTCATTACCAACACACACTGTGTATAATCCAGATTCATGGTCCCATTACCAACACACACTGTGTAAAATCCAGATTCATAGTCTCATTACCAACACACACTGTGTATAATCCAGATTCACAGTCCCATTACCAACACACACTGTGTATAATCCAGATTCATGGTCTCATTACCAACACACACTGTGTATAATCCAGATTCATGGTCTCATTACCAACACACACTGTATATAATCCAGATTCATAGTCCCATTACCAACACACACTGTGTATAATCCAGATTCATAGTCCCATTACCAACACACACTGTGTATAATCCAGATTCATAGTCTCATTACCAACACACACTGGAAATAATCCAGATTCATAGTCCCATTACCAACACACAATGTATATAATTCAGATTCATAGTCCCATTACCAAAAAACACTGTGTATAATCCAGATTCATAGTCCCATTACCAACACACACTGTGTATAATCCAGATTCATAGTCTCATTACCAACACACACTGTATATAATCCAGATTCATAGTCCCATTACCAACACACACTGTATATAATTCAGATTCATAGTCCCATTACCAACACACACTGTGTATAATCCAGATTCATAGTCCCATTACCAACACACACTGTGTATAATCCAGATTCATAGTCCCATTACCAACACACACTGTATATAATCCAGATTCCTAGTCCCATTACCAACACACACTGTATATAATCCAGATTCATAGTCCCATTACCAACACACACTGTATATAATCCAGATTCATAGTCCCATTACCAAAAAACACTGTATATAATCCAGATTCATAGTCCCATTACCAACACACACTGTGTATAATCCAGATTCATAGTCCCATTACTAACAAACACTGTATATAATCCAGATTCATATTCCCATTACCAACACACACTGTATATAATCCAGATTCATAGTCTCATTACCAACACACACTGTATATAATCTAGATTCATAGTCCCATTACCAACACACACTGTATATAATCCAGATTCATAGTCCCATTACCAACACACACTGTGTATAATCCAGATTCATAGTCCCATTACCAACACACACTGTGTATAATCCAGATTCATGGTCTCATTACCAACACACACTGTGTATAATCCAGATTCATAGTCCCATTACCAACACACACTGTGTATAATCCAGATTCATGGTCTCATTACCAACACACACTGTGTATAATCCAGATTCATAGTCCCATTAACAACAAACACTGTGTATAATTCAGATTCATAGTCTCATTACCAACACACACTGTGTATAATCCAGATTCATGGTCTCATTACCAACACACACTGTGTATAATCCAGATTCATAGTCTCATTACCAACACACACTGTGTATAATCCAGATTCATAGTCCCATTACCAACACACACTGTGTATAATCCAGATTCATAGTCCCATTACCAACACACACTGTGTATAATCCAGATTCATAGTCCCATTACCAACACACACTGTATATAATCCAGATTCCTAGTCCCATTACCAACACACACTGTATATAATCCAGATTCATAGTCCCATTACCAACACACACTGTATATAATCCAGATTCATAGTCCCATTACCAAAAAACACTGTATATAATCCAGATTCATAGTCCCATTACCAACACACACTGTGTATAATCCAGATTCATAGTCCCATTACTAACAAACACTGTATATAATCCAGATTCATAGTCCCATTACCAACACACACTGTATATAATCCAGATTCATAGTCTCATTACCAACACACACTGTATATAATCTAGATTCATAGTCCCATTACCAACACACACTGTATATAATCCAGATTCATAGTCCCATTACCAACACACACTGTGTATAATCCAGATTCATAGTCCCATTACCAACACACACTGTGTATAATCCAGATTCATGGTCTCATTACCAACACACACTGTGTATAATCCAGATTCATAGTCCCATTACCAACACACACTGTGTATAATCCAGATTCATGGTCTCATTACCAACACACACTGTGTATAATCCAGATTCATAGTCCCATTAACAACAAACACTGTGTATAATTCAGATTCATAGTCTCATTACCAACACACACTGTGTATAATCCAGATTCATAGTCCCATTACCAACACACACTGTGTATAATCCAGATTCATAGTCCCATTACCAACACACACTGTGTATAATCCAGATTCATAGTCCCATTAACAACAAACACTGTATATAATCCAGATTCATAGTCTCATTACCAACACACACTGTATATAATCCAGATTCATAGTCCCATTACCAACACACACTGTATATAATCCAGATTCACAGTCCCATTACCAACACACACTGTATATAATCCAGATTCATAGTCCCATTACCAACACACACTGTATATAATCCAGATTCATAATCCCATTACCAACACACACTGTATATAATCCAGATTCATAGTCTCATTCCCAACACACACTGTGTATAATCCAGATTCATAGACCCATTTCCAAAAAACACTGTGTATAATCCAGATTCATCGTCCCATTACCAACACACACTGTATATAATCCAGATTCATAGTCTCATTACAAACACACACTGTGTATAATCCAGATTCATGGTCCCATTACCAACACACACTGTATATAATCCAGATTCATAGTCTCATTACCAACACACACTGTGTATAATCCAGATTCATGGTCTCATCACCAACACACACTGTGTATAATCCAGATTCATAGTCTCATTACCAACACACACTGTGTATAATCCAGATTCATGGTCCCATCACCAACACACACTGTGTATAATCCAGATTCATAGTCTCATTACCAACACACACTGTGTATAATCCAGATTCACAGTCCCATTACCAACACACACTGTGTATAATCCAGATTCATGGTCTCATTACCAACACACACTGTGTATAATCCAGATTCATGGTCTCATTACCAACACACACTGTATATAATCCAGATTCATAGTCCCATTACCAACACACACTGTGTATAATCCAGATTCATAGTCCCATTACCAACACACACTGTGTATAATCCAGATTCATAGTCTCATTACCAACACACACTGGAAATAATCCAGATTCATAGTCCCATTACCAACACACACTGTATATAATTCAGATTCATAGTCCCATTACCAAAAAACACTGTGTATAATCCAGATTCATAGTCCCATTACCAACACACACTGTGTATAATCCAGATTCATAGTCTCATTACCAACACACACTGTATATAATCCAGATTCATAGTCCCATTACCAACACACACTGTATATAATTCAGATTCATAGTCCCATTACCAACACACACTGTGTATAATCCAGATTCATAGTCCCATTACCAACACACACTGTGTATAATCCAGATTCATAGTCCCATTACCAACACACACTGTATATAATCCAGATTCCTAGTCCCATTACCAACACACACTGTATATAATCCAGATTCATAGTCCCATTACCAACACACACTGTATATAATCCAGATTCATAGTCCCATTACCAAAAAACACTGTATATAATCCAGATTCATAGTCCCATTACCAACACACACTGTGTATAATCCAGATTCATAGTCCCATTACTAACAAACACTGTATATAATCCAGATTCATATTCCCATTACCAACACACACTGTATATAATCCAGATTCATAGTCTCATTACCAACACACACTGTATATAATCTAGATTCATAGTCCCATTACCAACACACACTGTATATAATCCAGATTCATAGTCCCATTACCAACACACACTGTGTATAATCCAGATTCATAGTCCCATTACCAACACACACTGTGTATAATCCAGATTCATGGTCTCATTACCAACACACACTGTGTATAATCCAGATTCATAGTCCCATTACCAACACACACTGTGTATAATCCAGATTCATGGTCTCATTACCAACACACACTGTGTATAATCCAGATTCATAGTCCCATTAACAACAAACACTGTGTATAATTCAGATTCATAGTCTCATTACCAACACACACTGTGTATAATCCAGATTCATAGTCCCATTACCAACACACACTGTGTATAATCCAGATTCATAGTCCCATTACCAACACACACTGTGTATAATCCAGATTCATAGTCCCATTAACAACAAACACTGTATATAATCCAGATTCATAGTCTCATTACCAACACACACTGTATATAATCCAGATTCATAGTCCCATTACCAACACACACTGTATATAATCCAGATTCACAGTCCCATTACCAACACACACTGTATATAATCCAGATTCATAGTCCCATTACCAACACACACTGTATATAATCCAGATTCATAATCCCATTACCAACACACACTGTATATAATCCAGATTCATAGTCTCATTCCCAACACACACTGTGTATAATCCAGATTCATAGACCCATTTCCAAAAAACACTGTGTATAATCCAGATTCATCGTCCCATTACCAACACACACTGTATATAATCCAGATTCATAGTCTCATTACCAACACACACTGTGTATAATCCAGATTCATGGTCCCATTACCAACACACACTGTATATAATCCAGATTCATAGTCTCATTACCAACACAAAACTGTGTATAATCCAGATTCATGGTCTCATTACCAACACACACTGTGTATAATCCAGATTCATAGTCTCATTACCAACACACACTGTGTATAATCCAGATTCATGGTCCCATTACCAACACACACTGTGTATAATCCAGATTCATAGTCTCATTACCAACACACACTGTGTATAATCCAGATTCACAGTCCCATTACCAACACACACTGTGTATAATCCAGATTCATGGTCTCATTACCAACACACACTGTGTATAATCCAGATTCATGGTCTCATTACCAACACACACTGTATATAATCCAGATTCATAGTCCCATTACCAACACACACTGTGTATAATCCAGATTCATAGTCCCATTACCAACACACACTGTGTATAATCCAGATTCATAGTCTCATTACCAACACACACTGGAAATAATCCAGATTCATAGTCCCATTACCAACACACACTGTATATAATTCAGATTCATAGTCCCATTACCAAAAAACACTGTGTATAATCCAGATTCATAGTCCCATTACCAACACACACTGTGTATAATCCAGATTCATAGTCCCATTACCAACACACACTGTATATAATCCAGATTCCTAGTCCCATTACCAACACACACTGTATATAATCCAGATTCATAGTCCCATTACCAACACACACTGTATATAATCCAGATTCATAGTCCCATTACCAAAAAACACTGTATATAATCCAGATTCATAGTCCCATTACCAACACACACTGTGTATAATCCAGATTCATAGTCCCATTACTAACAAACACTGTATATAATCCAGATTCATAGTCCCATTACCAACACACACTGTATATAATCCAGATTCATAGTCTCATTACCAACACACACTGTATATAATCTAGATTCATAGTCCCATTACCAACACACACTGTATATAATCCAGATTCATAGTCCCATTACCAACACACACTGTGTATAATCCAGATTCATAGTCCCATTACCAACACACACTGTGTATAATCCAGATTCATGGTCTCATTACCAACACACACTGTGTATAATCCAGATTCATAGTCCCATTACCAACACACACTGTGTATAATCCAGATTCATGGTCTCATTACCAACACACACTGTGTATAATCCAGATTCATAGTCCCATTAACAACAAACACTGTGTATAATTCAGATTCATAGTCTCATTACCAACACACACTGTGTATAATCCAGATTCATAGTCCCATTACCAACACACACTGTGTATAATCCAGATTCATAGTCCCATTACCAACACACACTGTGTATAATCCAGATTCATAGTCCCATTAACAACAAACACTGTATATAATCCAGATTCATAGTCTCATTACCAACACACACTGTATATAATCCAGATTCATAGTCCCATTACCAACACACACTGTATATAATCCAGATTCACAGTCCCATTACCAACACACACTGTATATAATCCAGATTCATAGTCCCATTACCAACACACACTGTATATAATCCAGATTCATAATCCCATTACCAACACACACTGTATATAATCCAGTTTCATAGTCTCATTCCCAACACACACTGTGTATAATCCAGATTCATAGACCCATTTCCAAAAAACACTGTGTATAATCCAGATTCATCGTCCCATTACCAACACACACTGTATATAATCCAGATTCATAGTCTCATTACAAACACACACTGTGTATAATCCAGATTCATGGTCCCATTACCAACACACACTGTATATAATCCAGATTCATAGTCTCATTACCAACACACACTGTGTATAATCCAGATTCATGGTCTCATCACCAACACACACTGTGTATAATCCAGATTCATAGTCTCATTACCAACACACACTGTGTATAATCCAGATTCATGGTCCCATTACCAACACACACTGTGTATAATCCAGATTCATCGTCTCATTACCAACACACACTGTGTATAATCCAGATTCACAGTCCCATTACCAACACACACTGTGTATAATCCAGATTCATGGTCTCATTACCAACACACACTGTGTATAATCCAGATTCATGGTCTCATTACCAACACACACTGTATATAATCCAGATTCATAGTCCCATTACCAACACACACTGTGTATAATCCAGATTCATAGTCCCATTACCAACACACACTGTGTATAATCCAGATTCATAGTCTCATTACCAACACACACTGGAAATAATCCAGATTCATAGTCACATTACCAACACACACTGTATATAATTCAGATTCATAGTCCCATTACCAAAAAACACTGTGTATAATCCAGATTCATAGTCCCATTACCAACACACACTGTGTATAATCCAGATTCATAGTCTCATTACCAACACACACTGTATATAATCCAGATTCATAGTCCCATTACCAACACACACTGTATATAATTCAGATTCATAGTCCCATTACCAACACACACTGTGTATAATCCAGATTCATAGTCCCATTACCAACACACACTGTGTATAATCCAGATTCATAGTCCCATTACCAACACACACTGTATATAATCCAGATTCCTAGTCCCATTACCAACACACACTGTATATAATCCAGATTCATAGTCCCATTACCAACACACACTGTATATAATCCAGATTCATAGTCCCATTACCAAAAAACACTGTATATAATCCAGATTCATAGTCCCATTACCAACACACACTGTGTATAATCCAGATTCATAGTCCCATTACTAACAAACACTGTATATAATCCAGATTCATATTCCCATTACCAACACACACTGTATATAATCCAGATTCATAGTCTCATTACCAACACACACTGTATATAATCTAGATTCATAGTCCCATTACCAACACACACTGTATATAATCCAGATTCATAGTCCCATTACCAACACACACTGTGTATAATCCAGATTCATAGTCCCATTACCAACACACACTGTGTATAATCCAGATTCATGGTCTCATTACCAACACACACTGTGTATAATCCAGATTCATCGTCCCATTACCAACACACACTGTGTATAATCCAGATTCATGGTCTCATTACCAACACACACTGTGTATAATCCAGATTCATAGTCCCATTAACAACAAACACTGTGTATAATTCAGATTCATAGTCTCATTACCAACACACACTGTGTATAATCCAGATTCATAGTCCCATTACCAACACACACTGTGTATAATCCAGATTCATAGTCCCATTACCAACACACACTGTGTATAATCCAGATTCATAGTCCCATTAACAACAAACACTGTATATAATCCAGATTCATAGTCTCATTACCAACACACACTGTATATAATCCAGATTCATAGTCCCATTACCAACACACACTGTATATAATCCAGATTCATAGTCTCATTCCCAACACACACTGTGTATAATCCAGATTCATAGACCCATTTCCAAAAAACACTGTGTATAATCCAGATTCATCGTCCCATTACCAACACACACTGTATATAATCCAGATTCATAGTCTCATTACCAACACACACTGTGTATAATCCAGATTCATGGTCCCATTACCAACACACACTGTATATAATCCAGATTCATAGTCTCATTACCAACACAAAACTGTGTATAATCCAGATTCATGGTCTCATTACCAACACACACTGTGTATAATCCAGATTCATAGTCTCATTACCAACACACACTGTGTATAATCCAGATTCATGGTCCCATTACCAACACACACTGTGTATAATCCAGATTCATAGTCTCATTACCAACACACACTGTGTATAATCCAGATTCACAGTCCCATTACCAACACACACTGTGTATAATCCAGATTCATGGTCTCATTACCAACACACACTGTGTATAATCCAGATTCATGGTCTCATTACCAACACACACTGTATATAATCCAGATTCATAGTCCCATTACCAACACACACTGTGTATAATCCAGATTCATAGTCCCATTACCAACACACACTGTGTATAATCCAGATTCATAGTCTCATTACCAACACACACTGGAAATAATCCAGATTCATAGTCCCATTACCAACACACACTGTATATAATTCAGATTCATAGTCCCATTACCAAAAAACACTGTGTATAATCCAGATTCATAGTCCCATTACCAACACACACTGTGTATAATCCAGATTCATAGTCTCATTACCAACACACACTGTATATAATCCAGATTCATAGTCCCATTACCAACACACACTGTATATAATTCAGATTCATAGTCCCATTACCAACACACACTGTGTATAATCCAGATTCATAGTCCCATTACCAACACACTGTGTATAATCCAGATTCATAGTCCCATTACCAACATACACTGTGTATAATCCAGATTCATGGTCCTATTACCAACACACACTGTGTATAATCCAGATTCATGGTCCCATTACCAAAAAACACTGTGTATAATCCTGATTCATAGTCCCATTACCAACACACACTGTGTATAATCCAGATTCATGGTCCCATTACCAACACACACTGTTTATAATCCAGATTCATAGTCTCATTACCAACACACACTGTGTATAATCCAGATTCATAGTCTCATTACCAACACACACTGTGTATAATCCAGATTCATCGTCTCATTACCAACATACACTGTGTATAATCCAGATTCATAGTCCCATTACCAACACACACTGTGTATAATTCAGATTCATCGTCTCATTACCAACACACTGTTTATAATCCAGATTCATAGTCCCATTACCAACACACACGGTGTATAATCCAGATTCATAGTCTCATTACCAACACACACTGTGTATAATCCAGATTCATAGTCTCATTACCAACACACACTGTGTATAATCCAGATTCATAGTCTCATTACCAACACACACTGTGTATAATCCAGATTCATAGTCCCATTACGAACACACACTGTGTATCATCCAGATTCATAGTCTCATTACCAACACACACTGTGTATAATCCAGATTCATAGTCCCATTACCAACACACACTGTGTATAATCCAGATTCATAGTCTCATTACCAACACACACTGTGTATAATCCAGATTCATAGTCCCATTACCAACACACACTGTGTATAATCCAGATTCATAGTCTCATTACCAACACACACTGTGTATAATCCAGATTCATAGTCCCATTACCAACATACACTGTGTATAATCCAGATTCATAGTCCCATTACCAACACACTGTGTATAATCCAGATTCATAGTCTCATTACCAACATACACTGTGTATAATCCAGATTCATAGTCCCATTACCAACACACTGTGTATAATCCAGATTCATAGTCCCATTACCAACACACACTGTATATAATCCAGATTCATGGTCTCATTACAAACACACACTGTGTATAATCCAGATTCATAGTCCCATTACCAACACACACTGTATATAATCCAGATTCATGGTCTCATTACAAACACACACTGTATATAATCCAGATTCATAGTCCCATTACCAACACACACTGTATATAATCCAGATTCATGGTCTCATTACAAACACACACTGTATATAATCCAGATTCATAGTCCCATTACCAACACACACTGTGTATAATCCAGATTCATAGTCCCATTACCAACACACACTGTGTATAATCCAGATTCATAGTCCCATTACCAACACACACTGTGTATAATCCAGATTCATAGTCTCATTACCAACACACACTGTGTATAATCCAGATTCATAGTCCCATTACCAACACACACTGTGTATAATCCAGATTCATAGTCTCATTACCAACACACACTGTGTATAATCCAGATTCATAGTCCCATTACCAACACACACTGGAAATAATCCAGATTCATGGTCCCATTACCAACACACACTGTATATAATCCAGATTCATAGTCCCAGTACCAACACACACTGTATATAATCCAGATTCATAGTCCCATTACCAACACACACTGTATATAATCCAGATTCATAGTCCCATTACCAACACACACTGTATATAATCCAGATTCATAGTCCCATTACCAACACACACTGTGTATAATCCAGATTCATAGTCCCATTACCAACACACACTGTATATAATCCAGATTCATAGTCTCATTACCAACACACACTGTGTATAATCCAGATTCATAGTCCCATTACCAACACACACTGTGTATAATCCAGATTCATAGTCTCATTACCAACACACACTGTGTATAATCCAGATTCATAGTCCCATTACCAACACACACTGTGTATAATCCAGATTCATAGTCTCATTACCAACACACACTGTGTATAATCCAGATTCATAGTCCCATTACCAACATACACTGTGTATAATCCAGATTCATAGTCCCATTACCAACACACTGTGTATAATCCAGATTCATAGTCTCATTACCAACATACACTGTGTATAATCCAGATTCATAGTCCCATTACCAACACACTGTGTATAATCCAGATTCATCGTCCCATTACCAACACACACTGTATATAATCCAGATTCATGGTCTCATTACAAACACACACTGTGTATAATCCAGATTCATAGTCCCATTACCAACACACACTGTGTATAATCCAGATTCATAGTCCCATTACCAACACACACTGTATATAATCCAGATTCCTCGTCCCATTACCAACACACACTGTATATAATCCAGATTCAGAGTCCCATTACCAACACACACTGTATATAATCCAGATTCATAGTCCCATTACCAAAAAACACTGTATATAATCCAGATTCATAGTCCCATTACCAACACACACTGTGTATAATCCAGATTCATAGTCCCATTACCAACAAACACTGTATACAATCCAGATTCATATTCCCATTACCAACACACACTGTATATAATCCAGATTCATAGTCTCATTACCAACACACACTGTATATAATCCAGATTCATAGTCCCATTACCAACACACACTGTATATAATCCAGATTGATAGTCCCATTACCAACACACACTGTGTATAATCCAGATTCATAGTCCCATTACCAACACACACTGTGTATAATCCAGATTCATGGTCTCATTACCAACACACACTGTGTATAATCCAGATTCATCGTCTCATTACCAACATACACTGTGTATAATCCAGATTCATAGTCCCATTACCAACACACACTGTGTATAATTCAGATTCATCGTCTCATTACCAACACACTGTTTATAATCCAGATTCATAGTCCCATTACCAACACACACGGTGTATAATCCAGATTCATAGTCTCATTACCAACACACACTGTGTATAATCCAGATTCATAGTCTCATTACCAACACACACTGTGTATAATCCAGATTCATAGTCTCATTACCAACACACACTGTGTATAATCCAGATTCATAGTCCCATTACGAACACACACTGTGTATCATCCAGATTCATAGTCTCATTACCAACACACACTGTGTATAATCCAGATTCATAGTCCCATTACCAACACACACTGTGTATAATCCAGATTCATAGTCTCATTACCAACACACACTGTGTATAATCCAGATTCATAGTCCCATTACCAACACACACTGTGTATAATCCAGATTCATAGTCCCATTACCAACATACACTGTGTATAATCCAGATTCATAGTCCCATTACCAACACACTGTGTATAATCCAGATTCATAGTCTCATTACCAACATACACTGTGTATAATCCAGATTCATAGTCCCATTACCAACACACTGTGTATAATCCAGATTCATAGTCCCATTACCAACACACACTGTATATAATCCAGATTCATGGTCTCATTACAAACACACACTGTGTATAATCCAGATTCATAGTCCCATTACCAACACACACTGTATATAATCCAGATTCATGGTCTCATTACAAACACACACTGTATATAATCCAGATTCATAGTCCCATTACCAACACACACTGTATATAATCCAGATTCATGGTCTCATTACAAACACACACTGTATATAATCCAGATTCATAGTCCCATTACCAACACACACTGTGTATAATCCAGATTCATAGTCCCATTACCAACACACACTGTGTATAATCCAGATTCATAGTCCCATTACCAACACACACTGTGTATAATCCAGATTCATAGTCTCATTACCAACACACACTGTGTATAATCCAGATTCATAGTCCCATTACCAACACACACTGTGTATAATCCAGATTCATAGTCTCATTACCAACACACACTGTGTATAATCCAGATTCATAGTCCCATTACCAACACACACTGGAAATAATCCAGATTCATGGTCCCATTACCAACACACACTGTATATAATCCAGATTCATAGTCCCAGTACCAACACACACTGTATATAATCCAGATTCATAGTCCCATTACCAACACACACTGTATATAATCCAGATTCATAGTCCCATTACCAACACACACTGTATATAATCCAGATTCATAGTCCCATTACCAACACACACTGTGTATAATCCAGATTCATAGTCCCATTACCAACACACACTGTATATAATCCAGATTCATAGTCTCATTACCAACACACACTGTGTATAATCCAGATTCATAGTCCCATTACCAACACACACTGTGTATAATCCAGATTCATAGTCTCATTACCAACACACACTGTGTATAATCCAGATTCATAGTCCCATTACCAACACACACTGTGTATAATCCAGATTCATAGTCTCATTACCAACACACACTGTGTATAATCCAGATTCATAGTCCCATTACCAACATACACTGTGTATAATCCAGATTCATAGTCCCATTACCAACACACTGTGTATAATCCAGATTCATAGTCTCATTACCAACATACACTGTGTATAATCCAGATTCATAGTCCCATTACCAACACACTGTGTATAATCCAGATTCATCGTCCCATTACCAACACACACTGTATATAATCCAGATTCATGGTCTCATTACAAACACACACTGTGTATAATCCAGATTCATAGTCCCATTACCAACACACACTGTGTATAATCCAGATTCATAGTCCCATTACCAACACACACTGTATATAATCCAGATTCCTCGTCCCATTACCAAAACACACTGTATATAATCCAGATTCAGAGTCCCATTACCAACACACACTGTATATAATCCAGATTCATAGTCCCATTACCAAAAAACACTGTATATAATCCAGATTCATAGTCCCATTACCAACACACACTGTGTATAATCCAGATTCATAGTCCCATTACCAACAAACACTGTATACAATCCAGATTCATATTCCCATTACCAACACACACTGTATATAATCCAGATTCATAGTCTCATTACCAACACACACTGTATATAATCCAGATTCATAGTCCCATTACCAACACACACTGTATATAATCCAGATTCATAGTCCCATTACCAACACACACTGTGTATAATCCAGATTCATAGTCCCATTACCAACACACACTGTGTATAATCCAGATTCATGGTCTCATTACCAACACACACTGTGTATAATCCAGATTCATAGTCCCATTACCAACACACACTGTGTATAATCCAGATTTATGGTCTCATTACCAACACACACTGTGTATAATCCAGATTCATAGTCCCATTAACAACAAACACTGTGTATAATTCAGATTCATAGTCTCATTACCAACACACACTGTGTATAATCCAGATTCATAGTCCCATTACCAACACACACTGTGTATAATCCAGATTCAGAGTCCCATTACCAACACACACTGTGTATAATCCAGATTCATAGTCCCATTAACAACAAACACTGTATATAATCCAGATTCATGGTCTCATTACCAACACACACTGTATATAATCCAGATTCATAGTCCCATTACCAACACACACTGTATATAATCCAGATTCATTGTCCCATTACCAACACACACTGTATATAATCCAGATTCATAGTCCCATTACCAACACACACTGTATATAATCCAGATTCATAATCCCATTACCAACACACACTGTATATAATCCAGATTCATAGTCTCATTACCAACACACACTGTGTATAATCCAGATTCATGGTCCCATTACCAACACACACTGTATATAATCCAGATTCATCGTCTCATTACCAACACACACTGTGTATAATCCAGATTCATGGTCTCATTACCAACACACACTGTGTATAATCCAGATTCATAGTCTCATTACCAACACAAACTGTGTATAATCCAGATTCATGGTCCCATTACCAACACACACTGTGTATAATCCAGATTCATAGTCTCATTACCAACACACACTGTGTATAATCCAGATTCACAGTCCCATTACCAACATACACTGTGTATAATCCAGATTCATAGTCCCATTACCAACACACACTGTGTATAATCCAGATTCATGGTCTCATTACCAACACACACTGTGTATAATCCAGATTCATAGTCCCATTACCAACACACACTGTGTATAATCCAGATTCATAGTCCCATTACCAACACACACTGTATATAATCCAGATTCATAGTCCCATTACCAACACACACTGTATATAATCCAGATTCATAGTCCCATTACCAACACACACTGTGTATAATCCAGATTCATAGTCCCATTACCAACACACACTGTATGTCATTCAGATTCATAGTCCCATTACCAAAAAACACTGTGTATAATCCAGATTCATAGTCCCATTACCAACACACACTGTGTATAATCCAGATTCATAGTCTCATTACCAACACACACTGTATATAATCCAGATTCATAGTCCCATTACCAACACACACTGTATATAATTCAGATTCATAGTCCCATTACCAAAAAACACTGTGTATAATCCAGATTCATAGTCCCATTACCAACACACTGTGTATAATCCAGATTCATAGTCCCATTACCAACATACACTGTGTATAATCCAGATTCATGGTCCTATTACCAACACACACTGTGTATAATCCAGATTCATGGTCTCATTACAAACACACACTGTGTATAATCCAGATTCATAGTCCCATTACCAACACACACTGTATATAATCCAGATTCATGGTCTCATTACAAACACACACTGTATATAATCCAGATTCATAGTCCCATTACCAACACACACTGTATATAATCCAGATTCATGGTCTCATTACAAACACACACTGTATATAATCCAGATTCATAGTCCCATTACCAACACACACTGTGTATAATCCAGATTCATAGTCCCATTACCAACACACACTGTGTATAATCCAGATTCATAGTCCCATTACCAACACACACTGTGTATAATCCAGATTCATAGTCCCATTACCAACACACACTGTGTATAATCCAGATTCATGGTCTCATTACCAACACACACTGTGTATAATCCAGATTCATAGTCCCATTACCAACACACACTGTATATAATCCAGATTCATGGTCCCATTACCAACACACACTGTATATAATCCAGATTCATAGTCCCAGTACCAACACACACTGTATATAATCCAGATTCATAGTCCCATTACCAACACACACTGTGTATAATCCAGATTCATAGTCCCATTACCAACACACACTGTGTATAATCCAGATTCATAGTCTCATTACCAACACACACTGTGTATAATCCAGATTCATAGTCCCATTACCAACACACACTGTGTATAATCCAGATTCATAGTCTCATTACCAACACACACTGTGTATAATCCAGATTCATAGTCCCATTACCAACATACACTGTGTATAATCCAGATTCATAGTCCCATTACCAACACACTGTGTATAATCCAGATTCATAGTCTCATTACCAACATACACTGTGTATAATCCAGATTCATAGTCCCATTACCAACACACTGTGTATAATCCAGATTCATCGTCCCATTACCAACACACACTGTATATAATCCAGATTCATGGTCTCATTACAAACACACACTGTGTATAATCCAGATTCATAGTCCCATTACCAACACACACTGTGTATAATCCAGATTCATAGTCCCATTACCAACACACACTGTATATAATCCAGATTCCTAGTCCCATTACCAACACACACTGTATATAATCCAGATTCAGAGTCCCATTACCAACACACACTGTATATAATCCAGATTCATAGTCCCATTACCAAAAAACACTGTATATAATCCAGATTCATAGTCCCATTACCAACACACACTGTGTATAATCCAGATTCATAGTCCCATTACCAACAAACACTGTATACAATCCAGATTCATATTCCCATTACCAACACACACTGTATAAATCCAGATTCATAGTCTCATTACCAACACACACTGTATATAATCCAGATTCATAGTCCCATTACCAACACACACTGTATATAATCCAGATTCATAGTCCCATTACCAACACACACTGTGTATAATCCAGATTCATAGTCCCATTACCAACACACACTGTGTATAATCCAGATTCATGGTCTCATTACCAACACACACTGTGTATAATCCAGATTCATAGTCCCATTACCAACACACACTGTGTATAATCCAGATTCATGGTCTCATTACCAACACACACTGTGTATAATCCAGATTCATAGTCCCATTAACAACAAACACTGTGTATAATTCAGATTCATAGTCTCATTACCAACACACACTGTGTATAATCCAGATTCATAGTCCCATTACCAACACACACTGTGTATAATCCAGATTCAGAGTCCCATTACCAACACACACTGTGTATAATCCAGATTCATAGTCCCATTAACAACAAACACTGTATTTAATCCAGATTCATGGTCTCATTACCAACACACACTGTATATAATCCAGATTCATAGTCCCATTACCAACACACACTGTATATAATCCAGATTCATTGTCCCATTACCAACACACACTGTATATAATCCAGATTCATAGTCCCATTACCAACACACACTGTATATAATCCAGATTCATAATCCCATTACCAACACACACTGTATATAATCCAGATTCATAGTCTCATTACCAACACACACTGTGTATAATCCAGATTCATAGTCCCATTTCCAAAAAACACTGTGTATAATCCAGATTCATGGTCCCATTACCAACACACACTGTATATAATCCAGATTCATAGTCTCATTACCAACACACACTGTGTATAATCCAGATTCATGGTCCCATTACCAACACACACTGTATATAATCCAGATTCATAGTCTCATTACCAACACACACTGTGTATAATCCAGATTCATGGTCTCATTACCAACACACACTGTGTATAATCCAGATTCATAGTCTCATTACCAACACAAACTGTGTATAATCCAGATTCATGGTCCCATTACCAACACACACTGTGTATAATCCAGATTCATAGTCTCATTACCAACACACACTGTGTATAATCCAGATTCACAGTCCCATTACCAACATACACTGTGTATAATCCAGATTCATAGTCCCATTACCAACACACACTGTGTATAATCCAGATTCATGGTCTCATTACCAACACACACTGTGTATAATCCAGATTCATAGTCCCATTACCAACACACACTGTGTATAATCCAGATTCATAGTCCCATTACCAACACACACTGTATATAATCCAGATTCATAGTCCCATTACCAACACACACTGTATATAATCCAGATTCATAGTCCCATTACCAACACACACTGTGTATAATCCAGATTCATAGTCCCATTACCAACACACACTGTATGTCATTCAGATTCATAGTCCCATTACCAAAAAACACTGTGTATAATCCAGATTCATAGTCCCATTACCAACACACACTGTGTATAATCCAGATTCATAGTCTCATTACCAACACACACTGTATATAATCCAGATTCATAGTCCCATTACCAACACACACTGTATATAATTCAGATTCATAGTCCCATTACCAAAAAACACTGTGTATAATCCAGATTCATAGTCCCATTACCAACACACTGTGTATAATCCAGATTCATAGTCCCATTACCAACATACACTGTGTATAATCCAGATTCATGGTCCTATTACCAACACACACTGTGTATAATCCAGATTCATGGTCCCATTACCAAAAAACACTGTGTATAATCCTGATTCATAGTCCCATTACCAACACACACTGTGTATAATCCAGATTCATGGTCCCATTATCAACACACACTGTGTATAATCCAGATTCATAGTCTCATTACCAACACACACTGTGTATAATCCAGATTCATAGTCCCATTACCAACACACTGTGTATAATCCAGATTCATCGTCCCATTACCAACACACACTGTATATAATCCAGATTCATGGTCTCATTACAAACACACACTGTGTATAATCCAGATTCATAGTCCCATTACCAACACACACTGTGTATAATCCAGATTCATAGTCCCATTACCAACACACACTGTATATAATCCAGATTCCTCGTCCCATTACCAACACACACTGTATATAATCCAGATTCATAGTCCCATTACCAACACACACTGTATATAATCCAGATTCATAGTCCCATTACCAAAAAACACTGTATATAATCCAGATTCATAGTCCCATTACCAACACACACTGTGTATAATCCAGATTCATAGTCCCATTACCAACAAACACTGTATACAATCCAGATTCATATTCCCATTACCAACACACACTGTATATAATCCAGATTCATAGTCTCATTACCAACACACACTGTATATAATCCAGATTCATAGTCCCATTACCAACACACACTGTATATAATCCAGATTCATAGTCCCATTACCAACACACACTGTGTATAATCCAGATTCATAGTCCCATTACCAACACACACTGTGTATAATCCAGATTCATGGTCTCATTACCAACACACACTGTGTATAATCCAGATTCATAGTCCCATTACCAACACACACTGTGTATAATCCAGATTCATGGTCTCATTACCAACACACACTGTGTATAATCCAGATTCATAGTCCCATTAACAACAAACACTGTGTATAATTCAGATTCATAGTCTCATTACCAACACACACTGTGTATAATCCAGATTCATAGTCCCATTACCAACACACACTGTGTATAATCCAGATTCAGAGTCCCATTACCAACACACACTGTGTATAATCCAGATTCATAGTCCCATTAACAACAAACACTGTATATAATCCAGATTCATGGTCTCATTACCAACACACACTGTATATAATCCAGATTCATAGTCCCATTACCAACACACACTGTATATAATCCAGATTCATAGTCCCATTACCAACACACACTGTATATCATCCAGATTCACAGTCCCATTACCAACACACACTGTATATAATCCAGATTCATAATCCCATTACCAACACACACTGTATATAATCCAGATTCATAGTCTCATTACCAACACACACTGTGTATAATCCAGATTCATAGTCCCATTTCCAAAAAACACTGTGTATAATCCAGATTCATGGTCCCATTACCAACACACACTGTATATAATCCAGATTCATAGTCTCATTACCAACACACACTGTGTATAATCCAGATTCATGGTCCCATTACCAACACACACTGTATATAATCCAGATTCATAGTCTCATTACCAACACACACTGTGTATAATCCAGATTCATGGTCTCATTACCAACACACACTGTGTATAATCCAGATTCATAGTCTCATTACCAAAACAAACTGTGTATAATCCAGATTCATGGTCCCATTACCAACACACACTGTGTATAATCCAGATTCATAGTCTCATTACCAACACACACTGTGTATAATCCAGATTCACAGTCCCATTACCAACATACACTGTGTATAATCCAGATTCATAGTCCCATTACCAACACACACTGTGTATAATCCAGATTCATGGTCTCATTACCAACACACACTGTGTATAATCCAGATTCATAGTCCCATTACCAACACACACTGTGTATAATCCAGATTCATAGTCCCATTACCAACACACACTGTATATAATCCAGATTCATAGTCCCATTACCAACACACACTGTATATAATCAAGATTCATAGTCCCATTACCAACACACACTGTGTATAATCCAGATTCATAGTCCCATTACCAACACACACTGTATGTCATTCAGATTCATAGTCCCATTACCAAAAAACACTGTGTATAATCCAGATTCATAGTCCCATTACCAACACACACTGTGTATAATCCAGATTCATAGTCTCATTACCAACACACACTGTCTATAATCCAGATTCATAGTCCCATTACCAACACACACTGTATATAATTCAGATTCATAGTCCCATTACCAAAAAACACTGTGTATAATCCAGATTCATAGTCCCATTACCAACACACTGTGTATAATCCAGATTCATAGTCCCATTACCAACATACACTGTGTATAATCCAGATTCATGGTCCTATTACCAACACACACTGTGTATAATCCAGATTCATGGTCCCATTACCAAAAAACACTGTGTATAATCCTGATTCATCGTCCCATTACCAACAGACACTGTGTATAATCCAGATTCATGGTCCCATTATCAACACACACTGTGTATAATCCAGATTCATAGTCTCATTACCAACACACACTGTGTATAATCCAGATTCATAGTCTCATTACCAACACACACTGTGTATAATCCAGATTCATCGTCTCATTACCAACATACACTGTGTATAATCCAGATTCATAGTCCCATTACCAACACACACTGTGTATAATTCAGATTCATCGTCTCATTACCAACACACTGTTTATAATCCAGATTCATAGTCCCATCACCAACACACACGGTGTATAATCCAGATTCATAGTCTCATTACCAACACACACTGTGTATAATCCAGATTCATAGTCTCATTACCAACACACACTGTGTATAATCCAGATTCATAGTCTCATTACCAACACACACTGTGTATAATCCAGATTCATAGTCTCATTACCAACACACACTGTGTATAATCCAGATTCATAGTCCCATTACCAACATACACTGTGTATAATCCAGATTCATAGTCCCATTACCAACACACTGTGTATAATCCAGATTCATAGTCTCATTACCAACATACACTGTGTATAATCCAGATTCATAGTCCCATTACCAACACACTGTGTATAATCCAGATTCATAGTCCCATTACCAACACACACTGCATATAATCCAGATTCATGGTCTCATTACAAACACACACTGTGTATAATCCAGATTCATAGTCCCATTACCAACACACACTGTATATAATCCAGATTCATGGTCTCATTACAAACACACACTCTATATAATCCAGATTCATAGTCCCTTATACCAACACACACTGTGTATAATCCAGATTCATAGTCCCATTACCAACACACACTGTATATAATCCAGATTCATGGTCTCATTACAAACACACACTGTATGTAATCCAGATTCATAGTCCCATTACCAACACACACTGTGTATAATCCAGATTCATAGTCCCATTACCAACACACACTGTGTATAATCCAGATTCATAGTCCCATTACCAACACACACTGTGTATAATCCAGATTCATAGTCCCATTACCAACACACACTGTGTTTCATCCAGATTCATGGTCTCATTACCAACACACACTGTGTATAATCCAGATTCATAGTCCCATTAGCAACACACACTGTATATAATCCAGATTCATGGTCCCATTACCAACACACACTGTATATAATCCAGATTCATAGTCCCATTACCAACACACACTGTATATAATCCAGATTCATAGTCCCATTACCAACACACACTGTATATAATCCAGATTCATGGTCCCATTACCAACACACACTGTATATAATCCAGATTCATAGTCCCATTACCAACACACACTGTATATAATCCAGATTCATAGTCCCATTACCAACACACACTGTGTATAATCCAGATTCATGGTCTCATTACCAACACACACTGTGTATAATCCAGATTCATAGTCCCATTACCAACACACACTGTGTATAATCCAGATTCATGGTCTCATTACCAACACACACTGTGTATAATCCAGATTCATAGTCTCATTACCAACACACACTGTGTATAATCCAGATTCATAGTCTAATTACCTACACACACTGTGTATAATCCAGATTCATAGTCCCATTACCAACACACACTGTGTATAATCCAGAATCATAGTCTCATTACCAACACACACTGTGTATAATCCAGATTCATCGTCCCATGACCAACACACACTGTGTATAATCCAGATTCATAGTCCCATTATCAACACACACTGTGTATAATTCAGATTCATGGTCTCATTACCAAAAAACACTGTGTATAATCCAGATTCATAGTCCCATTACCAACACACACTATCTATAATCCAGATTCATAGTCTCATTACCAACACACACTGTGTACAATCCAGATTCATAGTCCCATTACCAACACACACTGTGTATAATCCAGATTCATGGTCCCATTACCTAAAAACACTGTGTATAATCCAGATTCATGGTCCCATTACCAAAAAACACTGTGTATAATCCAGATTCATAGTCTCATTACCAACACACAGTGTGTATAATCCAGATTCATAGTCTCATTACCAACACACACTGTGTATAATCCAGATTCATCGTCCCATTACCAACACACACTGTGTATAATCCAGATTCATAGTCTCATTACCAACACACACTGTGTATAATCCAGATTCATAGTCCCATTACCAACATACACTGTGTATAATCCAGATTCATAGTCTCATTACCAACACACACTGTGTATAATCCAGATTCATGGTCCCATTACCAACACACACTGTATATAATCCAGATTCATGGTCCCATTACCAACACACACTGTGTATAATCCAGATTCATAGTCCCATTACCAACACACACTGTGTATAATCCAGATTCATGGTCCCATTACCAACACACACTGTGTATAATCCAGATTCATAGTCTCATTACCAACACACACTGTGTATAATCCAGATTCATAGTCTCATTACCAACACACACTGTGTATATTCCAGATTCATAGTCCCATTACCAACACACACTGCGTATAATCCAGATTCATAGTCTCATTACCAACACACACTGTGTATAATCCAGAATTCATAGTCTCATTACCAACACACACTGTATATAATCCAGATTCATAGTCTCATTACCAACACACACTGTATATAATCCAGATTCATAGTCCCATTACCAACACACACTGTGTATAATCCAGATTCATGGTCTCATTACCCACACACACTGTGTATAATCCAGATTCATAGTCCCATTACCAACACACACTGTATATAATCCAGATTCATAGTCTCATTACCAACACACACTGTGTATAATCCAGATTCATAGTCCCATTACCAACACACACTGTATATAATCCAGATTCATAGTTTCATTACCAACACACACTGTGTATAATCCAGATTCATAGTCCCATTACCAACACACACTGTGTATAATCCAGATTCATAGTCTCATTACCAACACACACTGTGTATAATCCAGATTCATAGTCCCATTACCAACATACACTGTGTATAATCCAGATTCATGGTCTCATTACCAACACACACTGTGTATAATCCAGATTCATAGTCCCATTACCAACACACACTGTGTATAATCCAGATTCATGGTCTCATTACCAACACACACTGTGTATAATCCAGATTCATAGTCTCATTACCAACACACACTGTGTATAATCCAGATTCATAGTCCCATTACCAACACACACTGTGTATAATCCAGATTCATAGTCCCATTACCAACACACACTGTATATAATCCAGATTCATAGTCTCATTACCAACACACACTGTGTATAATCCAGATTCGTACTCCCATTACCAACACACACTGTGTATAATCCAGATTCATGGTCTCATTACCAACACACACTGTGTATAATCCAGATTCATGGTCTCATTACCAACACACACTGTGTATAATCCAGATTCATAGTCTCATTACCAACACACAATGTGTATAATCCAGATTCATAGTCCCATTACCAACACACACTGTATATAATCCAGATTCATGGTCCCATTACCAACACACACTGTGTGTGATCCAGATTCATAGTCCCATTACCAACACACACTGTGTATAATCCAGATTCATAGTCCCATTACCAACACACACTGTGTATAATCCAGATTCATAGTCTCATTAAGAACACACACTGTGTATAATCCAGATTCATAGTCCCATTACCAACACACACTGTGTATAATCCAGATTCATAGTCTCATTACCAACACACACTGTGTATAATCCAGATTCATAGTCCCATTACCAACACAAACTGTGTATAATCCAGATTCATAATCCCATTACCAACACACACTGTGTATAATCCAGATTCATAGTCTCATTACCAACACACACTGTGTATAGTCCAGATTCATAGTCTCATTACCAACACACACTGTGTATAATCCAGATTCATAGTCTCATTACCAACACACACTGTATATAATCCAGATTCATAGTCTCATTACCAACACACACTGTGTATAATCCAGATTCATAGTCTCATTACCAACACACACTGTATATAATCCAGATTCATAGTCCCATTACCAACACACACTGTGTATAATCCAGATTCATAGTCCCATTACCAACACACACTGTGTATAATCCAGATTCATGATCTCATTACCAACACACACTGTGTATAATCCAGATTCATAGTCCCATTACCAACACACACTGTATATAATCCAGATTCATGGTCCCATTACCAACACACACTGTATATAATCCAGATTCATAGTCCCAGTACCAACACACACTGTATATAATCCAGATTCATAGTCCCATTACCAACACACACTGTATATAATCCAGATTCATAGTCCCATTACCAACACACACTGTATATAATCCAGATTCATAGTCCCATTATCAACACACACTGTATATAATCCAGATTCATAGTCCCATTACCAACACACACTGTATATAATCCAGATTCATAGTCCCATTACCAACACACACTGTATATAATCCAGATTCATAGTCCCATTACCAACACACACTGTATATAATCCAGATTCATGGTCCCATTACCAACACACACTGTATATAATCCAGATTCATAGTCCCATTACCAACACACACTGTATATAATCCAGATTCATAGTCCCATTACCAACACACACTGTGTACAATCCAGATTCATGGTCTCATTACCAACACACACTGTGTATAATCCAGATTCATAGTCCCATTACCAACACACACTGTGTATAATCCAGATTCATGGTCTCATTACCAACACACACTGTGTATAATCCAGATTCATCGTCTCATTACCAACACACACTGTGTATAATCCAGATTCATAGTCTAATTACCTGCACACACTGTGTCTAATCCAGATTCATAGTCCCATTACCAACACACACTGTGTATAATCCAGAATCACAGTCTCATTACCAACACACACTGTGTATAATCCAGATTCATCGTCCCATGACCAACACACACTGTGTATAATCCAGATTCATAGTCCCATTATCAACACACACTGTGTATAATTCAGATTCATGGTCTCATTACCAAAAAACACTGTGTATAATCCAGATTCATAGTCCCATTACCAACACACACTATATATAATCCAGATTCATAGTCTCATTACCAACACACACTGTGTATAATCCAGATACATAGTCCCATTACCAACACACACTGTGTATAATCCAGATTCATGGTCCCATTACCTAAAAACACTGTGTATAATCCAGATTCATGGTCCCATTACCAAAAAACACTGTGTATAATCCAGATTCATAGTCTCATTACCAACACACAGTGTGTATAATCCAGATTCATAGTCCCATTACCAAAACACACTGTGCATAATCCAGATTCATCGTCCCATTACCAACACACACTGTGTAAAATCCAGATTCATAGTCTCATTACCAACACACACTGTGTATAATCCAGATTCATAGTCCCATTACCAACATACACTGTGTATAATCCAGATTCATAGTCTCATTACCAACACACACTGTGTATAATCCAGATTCATGGTCCCATTACCAACACACACTGTATATAATCCAGATTCATGGTCCCATTACCAACACACACTGTGTATAATCCAGATTCATAGTCCCATTACCAACACACACTGTGTATAATCCAGATTCATGGTCCCATTACCAACACACACTGTGTATAATCCAGATTCATAGTCTCATTACCAACACACACTGTGTATAATCCAGATTCATAGTCTCATTACCAACGCACACTGTGTATATTCCAGATTCATAGTCCCATTACCAACACACACTGCGTATAATCCAGATTCATAGTCTCATTACCAACACACACTGTGTATAATCCAGATTCATAGTCTCATTACCAACACACACTGTATATAATCCAGATTCATAGTCTCATTACCAACACACACTGTGTATAATCCAGATTCATGGTCTCATTACCAACACACACTGTGTATAATTCAGATTCATAGTCCCATTACCAAAAAACACTGTGTATAATCCAGATTCATAGTCCCATTACCAACACACACTGTGTATAATCCAGATTCATAGTCCCATTACCAACACACACTGTGTATAATCCAGATTCATGGTCCGATTACCAACACACACTGTGTATAATCCAGATTCATAGTCTCATTACCAACACACACTGTGTATAATCCAGATTCATAGTCTCATTACCAACACACACTGTATATAATCCAGATTCATAGTCCCATTATCAACACACACTGTGTATAATCCAGATTCATGGTCTCATTACCCACACACACTGTGTATAATCCAGATTCATAGTCCCATTACCAACACACACTGTATATAATCCAGATTCATAGTCTCATTACCAACACACACTGTGTATAATCCAGATTCATAGTCCCATTACCAACACACACTGTATATAATCCAGATTCATAGTTTCATTACCAACACACACTGTGTATAATCCAGATTCATAGTCCCATTACCAACACACACTGTGTATAATCCAGATTCATAGTCTCATTACCAACACACACTGTGTATAATCCAGATTCATAGTCCCATTACCAACATACACTGTGTATAATCCAGATTCATGGTCTCATTACCAACACACACTGTGTATAATCCAGATTCATAGTCCCATTACCAACACACACTGTGTATAATCCAGATTCATGGTCTCATTACCAACACACACTGTGTATAATCCAGATTCATAGTCTCATTACCAACACACACTGTGTATAATCCAGATTCATGGTCTCATTACCAACACACACTGTGTATAATCCAGATTCATGGTCTCATTACCAACACACACTGTGTATAATCCAGATTCATAGTCCCATTACCAACACACACAGTATATAATCCAGATTCATAGTTTCATTACCAACACACACTGTGTATAATCCAGATTCATAGTCCCATTACCAACACACACTGTGTATAATCCAGATTCATAGTCTCATTACCAACACACACTGTGTATAATCCAGATTCATAGTCCCATTACCAACACACACTGTGTATAATCCAGATTCATAGTCTCATTACCAACACACACTGTGTATAATCCAGATTCATAGTCCCATTACCAACACACACTGTGTATAATCCAGATTCATCGTCCCATTACCAACACACACTGTATATAATCCAGATTCATAGTCTCATTACCAACACACACTGTGTATAATCCAGATTCGTACTCCCATTACCAACACACACTGTGTATAATCCAGATTCATGGTCTCATTACCAACACACACTGTGTATAATCCAGATTCATGGTCTCATTACCAACACACACTGTGTATAATCCAGATTCATAGTCTCATTACCAACACACAATGTGTATAATCCAGATTCATAGTCCCATTACCAACACACACTGTATATAATCCAGATTCATGGTCCCATTACCAACACACACTGTGTGTGATCCAGATTCATAGTCCCATTACCAACACACACTGTGTATAATCCAGATTCATAGTCCCATTACCAACACACACTGTGTATAATCCAGATTCATAGTCTCATTACGAACACACACTGTGTATAATCCAGATTCATAGTCCCATTAGCAACACACACTGTGTATAATCCAGATTCATAGTCTCATTACCAACACACACTGTGTATAATCCAGATTCATAGTCCCATTACCAACACAAACTGTGTATAATCCAGATTCATAATCCCATTACCAACACACACTGTGTATAATCCAGATTCATAGTCTCATTACCAACACACACTGTGTATAGTCCAGATTCATAGTCTCATTACCAACACACACTGTGTATAATCCAGATTCATAGTCTCATTACCAACACACACTGTATATAATCCAGATTCATAGTCTCATTACCAACACACACTGTGTATAATCCAGATTCATAGTCTCATTACCAACACACACTGTATATAATCCAGATTCATAGTCTCATTACCAACACACGCTGTATATATTCCAGATTCATAGTCTCATTACCAACACACACTGTGTATAATCCAGATTCATAGTCTCATTACCAACACACACTGTGCATAATTCAGATTCATAGTCTCATAACCAAAAAAACACTGTGTATAATTCAGATTCATAGTCCCATTACCAACATACACTGTGTATAATCCAGATTCATGGTCCCATTACCAAAAAACACTGTGTATAATCCAGATTCATAGTCTCATTACCAACACACACTGTGTATAATCCAGATTCATAGTCCCATTACCAACACACACTGTGTATAATCCAGATTCATAGTCTCATTAGCAACACACACTGTGTATAATCCAGATTCATAGTCCCATTACCAACATACACTGTGTATAATCCAGATTCATAGTCCCATTACCAACGCACACTGTGTATAATCCAGATTCATAGTCTCATTACCAACACACACTGTGTATAATCCAGATTCATAGTCCCATTACCAACACACACTGTGTATAATCCAGATTCATAGTCTCATTACCAACACACACTGTGTTTAATTCAGATTCATAGTCTCATTACCAACACACACTGTGTATAATCCAGATTCATAGTCCCATTACCAACATACACTGTGTATAATCCAGATTCATAGTCTCATTACCAACACACACTGTGTATAATCCAGATTCATAGTCTCATTACCAACACACAATGTGTATAATCCAGATTCATAGTCTCATTACCAACACACACTGTGTATAATCCAGATTCATAGTCTCATTATCAACACACACTGTGTTTAATTCAGATTCATAGTCCCATTATCAACACACACTGTGTATAATCCAGATTCATAGTCTCATTACCAACACACACTGTGTATAATCCAGATTCATAGTCTCATTATCAACACACACTGTGTTTAATTCAGATTCATAGTCCCATTATCAACACACACTGTGTATAATCCAGATTCATAGTCTCATTACCAACACACACTGTGTATAATCCAGATTCATAGTCTCATTATCAACACACACTGTGTTTAATTCAGATTCATAGTCCCATTATCAACACACACTGTGTATAATCCAGATTCATAGTCTCATTACCAACACACACTGTATATAATCCAGATTCATAGTCTCATTACCAACATACGCTGTGTATAATCCAGATTCATAGTCTCATTACCAAAAAAACACTGTGTATAATTCAGATTCATAGTCCCATTACCAACACACACTGTGTATAATTCAGATTCATAGTCTCATTACCAAAAAAACACTGTGTATAATCCAGATTCATGGTCCCATTACCAAAAAACACTGTGTATAATCCAGATTCATAGTCTCATTACCAACACACACTGTGTATAATCCAGATTCATAGTCCCATTACCAACACACACTGTGTCTTATCCAGATTCATAGTCTCATTAGCAACACACACTGTGTATAATCCAGATTCATAGTCCCATTACCAACATACACTGTGTATAATCCAGATTCATAGTCCCATTACCAACACACACTGTGTATAATCCAGATTCATAGTCTCATTACCAACACACACTGTGTATAATCCAGATTCATAGTCCCATTACCAACATACACGGTGTATAATCCAGATTCATAGTCCCATTACCAACATACACTGTGTATAATCCAGATTCATAGTCCCATTACCAACACACACTGTGTATAATCCAGATTCATAGTCTCATTACCAACACACACTGTGTATAATCCAGATTCATAGTCTCATTACCAACACACACTGTGTATCATCCAGATTCATAGTCCCATTACCAACACACAGTGTATAATCCAGATTCATAGTCCCATTACCAACACACTGTGTATAATCCAGATTCATAGTCTCATTAACAACACACTGTGTATAATCCAGATTCATGGTCCCATAACCAACACACACTGTGTATAATCCAGATTCATAGTCCCATTACCAACACACACTGTATATAATTCAGATTCATAGTCTCATTACCAACACACACTGTGTATAATCCAGATTCATAGTCCCATTACCAACACACACTGTGTATAATCCAGATTCATAGTCTCTTTACCAACACACACTGTATATAATTCAGATTCATAGTCTCATTACCAACACACACTGTGTATAATCCAGATTCATAGTCTCATTACCAACACACACTGTGTATAATCCAGATTCATAGTCTCATTACCAACACACACTGTGTATAATCCAGATTCGTAGTCCCATTACCAACACACACTGTGTATAATCCAGATTCATAGTCCCATTACCAACACACACTGTGTATAATCCAGATTCATAGTCTCATTACCAACACACACTGTGTATAATCCAGATTCATAGTCCCATTACCAACACACACTGTGTATAATCCAGATTCATAGTCCCATTACCAACACACACTGTGTATAATCCAGATTCATAGTCTCATTACCAACACACACTGTGTATAATCCAGATTCATAGTCCCATTACCAACACACACTGTGTATATTCCAGATTCATAGTCTCATTACCAACACACACTGTGTATAATCCAGATTCATAGTCTCATTACCAACACACACCGTGTATAATCCAGATTCATAGTCCCATTACCAACACACACCGTGTATAATCCAGATTCATAGTCCCATTACCAACACACACTGTGTATGATCCAGATTTATCGTCCCTTTACCAACACACACTGTGTATAATCCAGATATATGTACAGTTCCATTACCACAATATAGAAAGAGGGGGAAAGATAATTGATAATCTAATCAAACATGGAGAGGATCAAACCACTGGTCTGGATGGATTTCATCCGCCTATTTTAAATGAAGTTCGGGAAGAGATAGCAGAGGCACTGTTATTTATTGGTAAAAACTCATTTGAAAAAGGGAATAGTGCCAGAGGACTGGTAGACAGATAATGTGATTCTATATTTAAAAAGGGAGAGAGAATGAGTCCAGGGAACTATAGACCAGTTCGCTTCACGTCGTGGGAGGAAAGATAATGGAATATTTACTCAAAGATGTAATAGAAAAACATCTAGAAACCGAAAATATAATAAAGAATAATCAGCACATGTTTCAAAAGGGAAAGTCATGATTGACCAACTTTATTGAATTCTTTGAAAGAGTAGACAAGGGTAATGTAGTAGATGTAATATATTTGGATTTTCCAAAGGCCTTCGATAAGGTACCGCATTGTAGACTCGTGGCTAAGGTCAGAGCATGTGGCGTAAGGGGACAGGTAGCAAAATGGATAGCAAGCTGGCTACAAAACAGAAAACAGAGAGTAGGAGTTAAAGCTTGTTACTCAGATTGGCCAAAGATGGGAAGTGGTGTTCCACAGAGATTGGTGCTGGGACCACTGTCCAAAACTAGGGGCCATAAATATATGGTGGTACAAGTAAATCCAGTAAGGAATTCAGAAGAAACTTCTTTACCTGGAGAGTAGTTGTAATGTGGATCAAGGGCTGGTTGAGACAAATATCATCGATGAATTTAAGGGGAAGCTAGATAAGTACATGAGGGAGAAAGGAATAGAAGGATATGCTGATATGGTGAGATGAAGTAGAGGGGGAGGAGGCTCGTGTGGAGCATAAACATATGGGCTAAATAGTCTGTTTTTGTGCTGTAAATTCTGTGTAATTCTATATGTATCCAGTCCCATTACCAACACACATGGTGTATAATCCAGATACATGTACAGTCCCATTACCAACACACATGGTGTATAATCCAGATACATGTACAGTCCCATTACCAACACACATGGTGTATAATCCAGATACATGTACAGTCCCATTACCAACACACATGGTGTATAATCCAGATACATGTACAGTCCCATTACCAACACACATGGTGTATAATCCAGATACATGTACAGTCCCATTACCAACACACATGGTGTATAATCCAGATACATGTACAGTCCCATTACCAACACACATGGTGTATAATCCAGATACATGTACAGTCCCATTACCAACACACATGGTGTATAATCCAGATACATGTACAGTCCCATTACCAACACACATGGTGTATAATCCAGATACATGTACAGTCCCATTACCAACACACATGGTGTATAATCCAGATACATGTACAGTCCCATTACCAACACACATGGTGTATAATCCAGATACAAAGGGCTCAATTTTTCTGGGAAATTGCGGGTGCGTTGGGGGCAGATGGCTCCGAACATTGGGGAAATCCCGTTTGGGTTCGGAACCCAGCTCCAATCCCCAGATTTCCGGGTTCTTCACTAACGCGTCTGTGTGCGTCTGCCTCCCGATTGTGGAAGTCCAACCGGCAATTAAAGCCGGCGGGATGATACTTGACACAGTTGTTTCGAGAGTTTAAGTAGTTGAACGACTTAATTTTCTTCACATTGAGGTAGAGGTACAATTTTGAAGGACCCTCAGCGTGTTTCCCGTGCTGTGGGAAACACTCCCTGTTGCAACAGACGTGTTTCAGCCAGCAGCCAGTGGGAGATGTAAACGCTTCTTTGACAGATGGGGAGAAAAGGTCACTTATTGCAGAATGGCACTCAATTATTTCAGACAAAGTTTTGGCTGCGAGATCTTTGTATTTTCACTGCAAATTCTTACTTTCCACTCAGAATTCTTCTGTTCACACATATTTAACTACTTTTTGGACCCCCTCAAACTCACACCACCAGGACTAGGGGCGCCATGGCTGCATTCACCACTACATCCGAGGAGGAGCAACATCACCAGCCTCGCTCAGCACAGCGAACACCTCCTCCACGTGGAGCTCCACAACACAGTGCTGTGCCACAGGCACCTGCACAAGAGAACAGAGGGCGACAACAGAGAGGGGGGGCCGCTGGAGGAGGCCCCATCCACATCTGCCACCCACATGGAGGAGGAGGTGGAGGAACCCATGGGCAGAGCAGCAGCTCACCTGGCTGCTCGTGAAGCCTGGGAGTCACTGGTATGTGAACGGTTCTCCCAACATCAGACAGTGTGAAGAGTCCCAGTCCTCACCGCCTGGACAGAGGAGCGGCCACACCAGCCCCCTCCCCCACCCCGGAACAAAACAGTGGTGCAACTACACAAACACCCACTGTAGATTGACCCAATGGGTGTTATCAAGTGTCGTCGTTCATGGTGAACCTCATGAAAGCGCCCTGTCACAAAAGCCAGTCACGAATGGGCAAGACAGGGCAGCAGAGGCGACAATCATAAAATTTAATGTCACTTTAACAAAAACTAAAAATAAATAAAAAACATGACCGTCTGTCAAACACCCTGTGCATCCCCTTCGTGATCACAAAACCGTAGCCTTTCTCCTCCTACTACTTCCACATGGTGCTTCCCCTGTGGCTGCAGCAGAGGGAGTGGCAGGTTGCTCTTGTTCATGCCCTGACCGATTAGATGCTTTGGGCCTACGCCCTCTGGGGCTTGGAGCCCGTGAGGGCCCCTCCAAAGACTGCTCCACCGGCACCTGTGCAGGGGCAGACTCGGCCACCTGGAGAGGAGGCAGCATTGCGGGTACTGGTTGAGAGGGGGCAACGGGTGAGACGTGAGAGCACTTTGAGTGGCGTCCCCACTTCCATGTCCCCTTTCGCCATCATCCCTCTCCTGGGCCAGGCCCACATCACTCCTACCACCCTGCTGGACAACAGTTTGGAGGACATGTGTGAAACTACACATACACTCACTGTGGAGTGACCCAATGGGTGGCATCAAGTGTGGGTGTTCATGGTGAAACTCGTAAGGCCAGTGCTAGTGTATCTGTCAGCCTGTTTAAGGCGGCAGAATGTTGTTCACCCTGAGTCCGAATGGCCGTTGTCAGGGCCTGAATGGATTCATTTGTGAGCAGTGCTTGAAGCACAATGAAGGCTAGCCTTCTCTCCATCGCAGACATTCCTGCATTTACCCATGACAGTATCTCAGAGAGTTGCTTAAGTCCCTCTGACAGTATCTCAGAGATTCCCTCACGTCCCTGTGACAGTATCTCAGAGATTCCCTCCCTTACCTGTGCCACCATTCCACTCATGCAGGAGTTGGACTCCTCCATTCTCTGTGCGATTGTGGAGAGTGTGCGTGGCACCTGTTCCAGCACCTCATAAATGTGCTGCTGCCCCTCGATCATTCTCCTTTTAAAGGATGGTCCCTGGGGTTCAGCATCAGTGTCCAGCTGAGCAGAGCCTGGAGAGGAGTGCTCCCACCGACGTAGACTCTCCGCAGCTGCCCCTGCCACCAGTGTCTGCTCGTGCTCACATGTGTGTGGTAACTCATCAGGTGCCAACCCAACTAACTGAGGACTAGGACCCACCAAGGTGTGAGTATCTGCGCTGGTGGATGGCTCGCTCAGATGTGACGGTGCCCCTTCAGAAGCCTCGAGCTCCTCTGAGGAATCGCCCTCTGCCGTCACTGCGGCCATTGAATGGTCTATAAGAGAACAGAAGGCAATATTAAGCATCATCACAGATGTGTCATATTGCGATGAGCATACTGAGGTGTTCAACATGCCAATCATTGTTAACATCAATTCATGTTGTGTGTGATGAATGTTAGAGTTGTTTCACCAGATGTTTGCGGGCTGCCAGTCTCGGTGTCCCCGACAGAGAGGCACTCGAGGGTGCGGCTGATCTGCAGGGCCTCCTGCCCTGCGTCTGTGAGGACCACTATTTGTTGTGGCCCACCTCTGGTCCTCGCCCTCTCCCGTGCATTCTGGGCTCTCTTCTCCTATAAGGGGAGAAAGTACAGACGTGTGAGTGAGTGATGGTGAAGTGGCCAGCCGATGAATGCATTGTTTTGAGAGAGGCTGACCATGAAAGAGATGCATCAGAGGGTGAGTATGAGACAGAACCGTGACATTGGATGACGATTGGGGTGAGTGGCAGTAGTGGGGTGGCTAATGCGGAGGTGAGGAACTGCTGAGGAAATGCAGGTAAGTTGAGGATGAGCCTTAAGTGGGTGTGAGGAGTGATGTGATGGAATAGTCGTGGCAGTGCAGAATGAGTTGTTGGGGGGGTGCGGTGATGTGATGGAATAGTCGTGGCAGTGCAGAATGAGTTGTTGGGGGGGTGCGGTGATGTGATGGAATAGTCGTGGCAGTGCAGAATGAGTTGTTGGGGGGGTGCGGTGATGTGGGAGACGGAATGTAGGAGAATGAGTAAGTGTACTCACTTTTGCTGACCTAGTTAGGTCATTGAAGCGCTTCCTGCACTGGATCCAGGTGCGGGAGATGTTGCTGCTGCTGGTGACCTCCTCTGCCACCTCGAGCCAGGCCTTCTTGGTGGCAGAGGCAGGGCACTTCCTCCCGTCCCCGGGGTGGAACACTTCCCTCCTCCTCCTCACCCCGACCAGTAGCACCTGGAATGAGGCATCACCGAATCTGGGAGCAGCCTTTCCCCTGGGCTGCTCCATTGTGCTGCGTGGGTGTTTGCTCCAGGAGCAGCCATTGGAGGACTGTCCCTTTAAATAGAGCTCCTCTCGTCGACAGCTTGTGATGCGGGTGTGCAGTCCGCCCACTGCGCAGCTTTCCAACGGCAAACCCGGAAGCCATGTTAAGTGGCTCCAATTGAATCGCAATCACGTGGGGAACGGACATTTTTTATTGGGCGGGCTACCCACGCGCCCAATCACCCCCCCCGCTGCCATCCCACCTCCCCGCTAATATCAGGGCCATATAGTCCACACACAGATTTATCAGTGGAGACTCCATGGTTAGAATTGAGGAATAAGAGTGGAACTTAAAACTGTAATGGGAGTTATCTACAAGCTTCCTGATAGCAACAATGAAGTGGCAGAATGTATTAATTCAGAGATTTGAGAGGATTGCAGCAAAAGCAAGTGGTTTTAATAGGAGACTTTAATTTTCATATAGATTGGGAAAAGCAGAGTAGCTCAAGTCAGAAAGGGAGTGAATTTCATGAGTGCTTTCAAGATAGTTTTCTGGAGCAAGATGTTCTAGAACCAACAAGAGGACGGGCCATACTAGATTTAGTGATGAATAATGAGTCAGACTTAGTAAATAATCTAACAGTAAGGGAACATTTACCTAACAGTGGACATAATATGATCAAATTCAATGTTAGGTTTGAAAAGGAGAAATATAACAGTTACTAAGATTCTAGATTTTGGTAAGGCTAACTTTAACGGGATGAGACAGAGACTGACAACAGCAAACTGGTCAAAACTGTTATTGGGTAAAATTACAGATGAACAGTGGGAGGTGTTCAAAGAAGAATTTAGTTTAATACAGGACCAGTATATAACGCTAAGGGGCAAGAGCTCTACTTAAATAAAATAGCCATGATCGCCAAAAGGGGTGAGAGATAACATAAAACTAAAGGAAAGAGCATACAAAAGTAATTACAGGCCAGTCAGTCTAACCTCGGTGGTGGGCAAATTATTGGAATCAATTCTGAGGGACAGGATAAACCGTCACTTAGAAAGGCACGGACTAATCAAGGACAGTCAGTATGGATTTGTTAAGAGAAGGTCGTGTCTGACTAACTTGGTGAGCAGGTTACAAGTAGGGTCAATGAGGGGAACGCGTTTGATGTGGTCTACATGGATTTTAGCAAGGCTTTGTCAAGGTCCCACATGGCAGACTGGTCAAAAAAAGTAAAAGCCCATGGGATCTAAGGGAAAGTGGCAAATTGGATCCAGAATTGGCTCAGTGGCAGGAAGCAAAGGGTAATGGTCGACAGGTGTTTTTGTGACTGGAAGGCTGTTTCCAGTGGGATTCCGCAGGGCTCAGTACTGGGTCCCTTGCTTTTTGTGATATTATTAATGATTTGGACGTGAATGTGGATGACCAAGGCTGGGAGCTGAATATCCAAGGGTATTCGATATTTAGGAAGGACAGGCAGAAAGGAAAAGGAGGTGGGGTGAGGTTGTTAGTAAAGGATGAAATCAGAGCAATAGTGAGAAAGGATACTGGCTCAGAAAATCAAGATGTAGAATCAGTCTGGGTGCAGTTAAGAAGCACCAAGGGGCAGAAAACACAGGTGGGAGTTGTCTATAGGCCTCCAAACAGTAGTGGTAATGTAGGGGCTGGGATCAAACAGGAAATTAGAGATGCATGTAACAAGGGTACTGCAGTAATCATGGGTGACTTTAATCTACATATAGACTGGCCAAACCAAATTAGCAATAATACTGTGGAGCATGAATTCCTGGAATGTGTATGAGATGGTTTTTTAGACCAGTACATTGAGGAACCAACCAGGGAACAGGGTATCCTAGATTGGGTATTGTGCAATGAGAAGGGGTTAATTAATAAACTTGTTGAGGGGGTCCTTTAGGGAAGAGTGACCATAACGTGATAGAATTCTTCATTAAGATGGAAAGTGAAGTAGTCCAATTCGAAACTAGGGTCCTAAATCTAAACAAAGGAAACTACGAAGGTATGAGGAGTGAGTTGGCTATGATAGATTGGGAAGCTTCATTAAAAGGCATGACAGTGGATAGGCAATGGCTAACATTTAAAGAACGAATGCATGAATTGCAACAATTATACATTCCTTTCTGGCGCAAAAACACAAAAGGAAAAGCGACCCAACCATGGCTAACAAAAGAAATTAAGGAAGGTATTAGATCCAAAGAGGAGTCATAAAAAGTTTCCAGAAAAAGTAGCAAGCCTGAGGATTGGGAGCAGTTTAGAATTCAGCAAAAAATGGACCAAGAGATTGATTAAGAGGGGAAAATAGAGTCTGAGAGTAAACTTGCAAGGGACATAAAAGTGGATTGTAAAAGTTTCTACAAGTATGTAAAAAGAAAAAAATTAGTGAAGACAAGTGAAGGCCGTCAGAAACGGGAGAATTTATAATGGGGAACAAGGAAATGGCAGAGCAATTAAACAAATACTTTGGTTCTGTCTTCACGGAAGAGGACACAAATAACTTCCCAGAAATACTAGGGAACCAAGGGTCTAGTGAGAAGGAGGAATGAAAGGAAATTAGTATGAGTAAAAAATAGTGCTGGAGAAATTAATGGGACTGATAGCTGATAAATCCCCAGGGCCTGATAATCTGCATCCCAGAGTAATAAAAGAGGTAGCCATGGAAATAGTGGATGCATTAGTTGTTATATTTCAAAATTCTATAGATTATGGAACAGTTCCTGCAGATTGGAGGGTGGCAAATGTAACCCCACTATTTAAAAAAGGAGGGAGACAGAAAACAGGGAACTATAGATCTGTTAGCCTAACATCAGTAGTAGGGAAAATGCTAGAGTCCACTATAAAGAATGTGATAACAGGACACTTAGAAAATATCAACGGGATTAGACAAAGTCAATATGGATTTGTGAAAGGGAAATCATGTTTTTGAGGATGTAACTGTTAGAATAGATAAGGGAGAACCAGTGGATGTGGTTTATTTGGATTTTCAGAAGGCCTTTGATAAAGTCCCACATAAGAGGTTAGTGTGCAAAATTAAAGCACATGGGATTGGGGGTAATATACTGGCATGGATTGAAAATTGATTAACAGACAGGAAACAGAGAGTAGGAATAAATGGGTCTTTGTCGGGATGGCAGGCAGTGACTAGTGGGGTACCGCAGGGATCAGTGCTTGGGCCCCAGCTATTCACAATATATATCAATGATTTGGATGAGGGAACCAAATGTAATATTTCCAAGTTTGCTGACAACACAAAACTAGGTGGGATCGTGAGTTATGAGGAGGATGCAAAGAGGCTCAAGGCGATTTAGACAAGTTGAGTGAGTGGGCAAATACATGGCAGATGCAGTATAATGTGGATAAATGTGAAGTTATCCACTTCACAAGGAAAAACAGAAAGACAGAGTATTATTTAAATGGTGATAGATTGGGGAATGTTGATGTACAAAGGGACCTGGGTGTCCTTGTACACCAGTCACTGAAAGAAAACATGCAGGTGCAGCAAGCAGTTAGGAAGGCAAATGGTATGTTGGCCTTCATTGCCAGAAGATTTGAGTACAGGAGCAAGGATGTCTTACTGCAGTTATACAGGGCCTTGGTGAGACCACACCTGGAGTATTGTGTGCAGTTTTGGTCTCCTTACCTAAGAAAGGATATACTTGCCATAGAGGGAGTGCAGCGAAGGTTCACCAGACTGATTCCTGGGATGGCAGGACTGTCGTACGAGGAGAGATTGGGTCGACTCGGCCTGTATTCACTCGCGTTTAGAAGAATGAGAGGGGATCTCATTGAAACATATAAAATTCTGACAGGGCTAGACAGACTGGATGCAGGGAGGATGTTTCCCCTGGCTGGGGGGTCCAGAACGAGGGGTCACAGTCTCAGGATACGGGGTAGGACATTTAGGACTGAGATGAGGAGAAATTTCTTCACTCAGAGGGTGGTGAACCTGTGGAATTCTCTACCACAGAAGGCTGTGGAGGCCAAGTCACTGAATATATTTAAGAAGGAGCTAGATAGATTTCTAGACACAAAAGGCATCAAGGGGTATGGGGAGAGAGCGGGAATATGGTATTGAGATAGAGGATCAGCCATGATCACATGAATGGCGGAGCAGGCTCGAAGGGCCGAATGGCCAACTCCTGCTCCTATTTTCCATGTTTCTATGTTTCTATGGCTCGATTAAGAAGTTTGCAGATGATACAAGAATTGGCCGTTTGGTTGATAGTGAGGAGGAAAATTGTAGACTGCAGGAAGATATCAATGGACTGGTCAGGTGGGCAGAAAATTGGCAAATGGAATTCAATCCGGAGAAGTGTGAGGTAATGCATTTGGGGAGCGCAAACAAGGCAAGGGAATACACAATAAATGGGAGGATACTGAGAGGTGTAGAGGAAGTGAGGGAACTTTGAGTGCATGTCCACAGGTCCCTGAAGCTGGCAGGACAGGTAGATAAAGTGGTTAAGAAGGCAGACGGGATACTTTCCTTTAATAGCCGAGGCACAGAATATAAGAGCAGGGAGGTTATGCTAGAACTGTATAAAACACTGGTTAGGCCACAGCTTGAGTACTGTGTACAGTTCTGGTCACCACATTACAGGGAAGATGTGATTGCACTGGAGAGGGTGCAAAGGAGATTTACGAGGATGCTGCCAGGACTGGAGAATTTTAGCTATGAGGAAAGATTGGAGAGGCTGGGGTTGTTCTCTGTGGAGCTGAGGAGGCTGAGGGGAGATTTAATTGAGGTGTATAAAATAATGACAGGACTAGATAGAGTGGATAGGGAGGACCTATTTCCTTTAGTGGAGGGGTCAGTGACCTGGGGGCATCAATTTAATGTAATTGGTAGAAGGATTGGAGGGCAGTTGAGGAGAATTTTTTCACCCCGATGATGGTGGGGGTCTGGAACTCACTGCCTGAGAGGGTGGGAGAGGCAGAAACCCTCAACTCATTTAAAAAGTACCTGGATGTGCACCTGAAGTGCCGTAACCAACAGGGCTACGGACCAAGTGCTGGAAAGTGGGATAGCACTTTTTTGGCCGGCACGGACATGATGGGCTGAATGGCCTCCTTCTGCACCGTAACTTTCTATGGTTCTATGAAAAGTGCAAAGAATAGTATAGATCCAGGGGACTGGGAGAGATAGTAAGATCAGCAAAGGAAGACTAAAAATAGTAAGAGGTGCAAAAAGGGAATATGAAAAGAAACTTGCGAGGGATAGCAAGGTTAACAGAAAGTTTTTACAATTATATTAGTAGAAAAAGGTTAATGTGGACTCTTTAAAAACAGATGCGGGTAATATTTGCAAATGAAAATAAGGAAATGACAGACTTGTTGAATAATGACTTTGTGTCAGTCTTCACAGTGAAGGAAGAGGACAATATACCTGACATTCCAGGGAAACTAATAATGAATCAAGGACTGGAACTCACTGAAGTTAATGTAAGTAAGAAACAGTATTAGAAAAAATAATGGCACTAAAGAGTGACAAATCCCTAGGACCTGATGGTTTCCATCCCAGGGTTTTAAAGGAAATAGGTGAGGAAATTTCAGATGGTTTAGCTATAATCTTCCAAAGCTCCCTCGATTCAGGAATTGTCCCTTTCGATTGGAAAATTGCAAATGTTATTCAAGAAAGGTGAGAGAGGGAAACCAGGAAATTATAGACCTGTTAGTCTAACATCTGTTGTGGGGAAGTTATTGAAATCTATAATTAAGGACAGATTGACTGAGCACTTAGAGAAATTTGAGCTGGTTGGAGAGAGCCAAAATGGATTTATAACAGGTCGGTCATGTCTAATGAACCTAATTGAATTTTTTGAGGCAGGAACTAAAGTAATAGACAGGGGAATGTCTATGGATGTAATTTATATGGACTTCCAGAAGGTATTCAGTAAGGTTCCACATGAGAGATTGTTAGCTAAAATTAAAGCTCATGGAATTGATGATAAATTATTGACCTGGTTAGGAGATTGGTTAGGTGGTACAAGAGAGAGCAGGGATAATGGATATGTACTCAAACTGGAGGGAAGTGACTAGTGGTGTCCCACAAGGATCTGTGCTGGGGCCTCAACTATTCACCATATTTATCAATTTGATAACACAATAGAGAGCCATATATCCAAGTTTGCTGATGACACAAAGATTGGTGACATGGTAAGTAGTGCAGATGGGAGCATAAAATTCAAAGAGACATTGACAGATTAAGTGAGTGGCCAAAACTGCAGCAGATGGATTTCAACGCAGGTAAGCGTGAGGTCATAAGAACATAAGAACATAAGAAATAGGAGCAGGAGTAGGCCAATCGGCCCCTCGAGCCTGCTCCGCCATTCAATAAGATCATGGCTGATCTGGTCCTAACCTCAAATCTAAAATCATGTCCAATTTCCTGCCCGCTCCCCGTAACCCCTAATTCCCTTTACTTCTAGGAAACTGTCTATTTCTGTTTTAAATTTATTTAATGATGTAGCTTCCACAGCTTCCTGGGGCAGCAAATTCCACAGACCTACTACCCTCTGAGTGAAGAAGTTTCTCCTCATCTCAGTTTTGAAAGAGCAGCCCCTTATTCTAAGATTATGCTCCCTCGTTCTAGTTTCACCCATCCTTGGGAACATCCTTACCGCATCCACCCGATCAAGCCCCTTCACAATCTTATATGTTTCAATAAGATCGCCTCTCATTCTTCTGAACTCCAATGAGTAGAGTCCCAATCTACTCAATCTCTCCTCATATGTCCACCCCCTCATCCCCGGGATTAACCGAGTGAACCTTCTTTGTACTGCCTCGAGAGCAAGTATGTCTTTTCTTAAGTCTGGACACCAAAACTGTATGCAGTATTCCAGGTGCGGTCTCACCAATACCTTATATAACTGCAGCAATACCTCCCTGTTTTTATATTCTATCCCCCTAGCAATAAAAGCCAACATTCCGTTGGCCTTCTTGATCACCTGCTGCACCTGCATACTAACTTTTTGATTTTCTTGCACTAGGACCCCCAGATCCCTTTGTACTGCAGTACTTTCCAGTCTCTCGCCATTAAGAAAATAACTTGCTCTCTGATTTTTCCTGCCAAAGGTCATCCATTTTGGACCAGGGAAGGATCGATCCGAGTATTGTTTAAATGGTGAAAAGCTCAGAACAGTGGCGGTCCAAAGAGATTGAGGAGTCCATGTACACAGATCACTAAAATGTAGTCATCAGGTACAAAAAATAATCAAAAGGCGAATGGAATGTTAGCCTTTCTAACTGGAGGACTAGAATATAAAGAGGAGGAAGTTTTGCTACAATTATACAATGACCTGGTTAGACCACATCTGGAATACTGGGTACAGTTCTGGACGCCGCACCTCAGAAAGGATATATTGGTCTTGGAGGGAGAGCAGCGCAGATTCACCAGAATGTTACCAGGGCTCCAAGGGTTAGATTATGAGGAGAGATTACATAAACTAGGCTTGTATTCCCTGGAATATAGAAGGGTAAGGGGTGATTTGATTGCGGTTTTTAGGATTTTGAAAGGAATTGATAGGGTAGATAGAGAGAAACTGTTTCTGCTGGTAATGCAAAGGGATGTAACCTTAAAAGCAGTCAGACCATTTAGGTGAGTAGTTAGGAAACACTTCTTCATGCAAAGGGTGGGAGAAGTGTGGAACTCTCTCCCACAAAATGCAATAAATGCTCGCTCAATTAATCATTTTAAATCGGAGATTGATAGATTTTGCCAACAAAGATTATTAAGGGATATGGACCCAAGGCTGGTGGGTGGAATTTGGACACAGATCAGACATGATCTCATTGAATGGCTGAACAGGACGGAGTTGCTGAATGGCCTAATCCTGTTCCTATTTAATCCAGATTCATATAGAGTCCCATTCCCAACACGCTGTGTATAATCCAAACATTACTCAGTGACAACATCTTAAGTAGGATTGAATTATACATTGGGTGAAAGTGGGCCGACAGTGGGTCACAATCAGAACCTTACGCTAAAGGTGAATACCATTCACGGGGCAATCAGGGGCCAGTGACACCCAGTAACAGTGGGGTCCCTACACCCAGGAAACATTTTCATGCAATCTGAGTCAAGAGTGTGGCTGGTCAATGTAAATGGTACTTTAGTGGTCAAGGCTGGGCCCCCCCCCGCATACTGGGCCCCCCCACACACACTGGGCCCCCCCCCACACACTGGGCCCCCCCCCACACACTGGCCCCCCCCCACACTGCCCTCCCCCACACACTAGCCCCCCCCCCCCGCACACTGGGCCCCCCCACACACACTAGCCCCCCCCACACACTGGGCCCCCCCCCACACTGCCCTCCCCCACACACTAGCCCCCCCCACACACTGGGCCCCCCCCCACACTGCCCTCCCCCACACACTGGGCCCCCCCCCACACTGCCCTCCCCACACACTGGGCCCCCCCCCACACTGCCCTCCCCCACACACTAGCCCCCCCCACACACTGGGCCCCCCCCCACACTGCCCTCCCCCACACACTGGGCCCCCCCCCACACTGGGCCCCCCCCCACACTGCCCTCCCCCACACACTGGGCCCCCCCCCACACTGGGCCCCCCCCCACACTGCCCTCCCCCACACACTGGGCCCCCCCCCACACTGGGCCCCCCCCCCACACTGCCCTCCCCACACACTGGGCCCCCCCCCACACTGCCCTCCCCCACACACTAGCCCCCCCCACACACTGGGCCCCCCCCCACACTGCCCTCCCCCACACACTGGGCCCCCCCCCACACTGGGCCCCCCCCCACACTGCCCTCCCCCACACACTGGGCCCCCCCCCACACTGGGCCCCCCCACACACTGGGCCCCCCCACACTGGGCCCAGAATGAGAATGCTGCAGCAGTGAATTTCCTTCTTTTGAGGATCATCAGAACCATTACTCACTTTGCCCTTCGTATCTGGTTCATATCATAGAATCATAGAAATTTACAGCAATGAAGGAGGCCATTCGGCCCATTGTGTCTGTGCTGGCCGAAAATGAGCCACCCAGCCTACTCCCACTTTCCAGCACTTGGTCCGTTGGCCTGCAGGTTACGGCTCTTCAGGTGCACATCCAGGTACTTTTTAAATGAGTTGAGGGTTTCTGCCTCTATCACCCTCTCAGGCAGTGAGTTCCAGACCCCCACCACCCTCTGGGTGAAAAAAAATTCTCCTCAGCTCCCCTCTAATCCTTCTTTACTTTAAATCTATGCCCCCTGGTTATTGACCTTTCTGCTAAGGGAAATAGGTCCTCCCTATCCACTCTATCTGGGCCCCTCATAATTTTATACACCTCAATTAAATCTCCCCTCAGCCTCCTCTGTTCCAAAGAAAACAACCCCAGCCTATCCAATCTTTCCTCATAGCTAAAATTCTCCAGTCCTGGCAACATCCTCGTAAATCTCCTCTGCACCCTCTCGAGTGCAATCACATCCTTCCTGTATTGTGGTGACTAGAACTGTACACAGTACTCAAGCTGTGGCCTAACCAATGTTTTATACAGTTCCAGCATAACCTCCCTGCTCTTATATTCTATGCCTCAGCTAATAAAGGAAAGTATTCCATATGCCTTTTTAACCACTTTATCTACCTGTCCTGCTACCTTCAGGGACCTGTGGACATGCACTTTAAGGTCCCTCACTTCCTCTACATCTCTCAGTATCCTCCCATTTATTGTGTATTCCCTTGCCTTGTTTGCCCTCCCCAAATGCATTACCTCACACTTCTCTGGATTGAATTCCATTTGCCACTTTTCTGCCCACCTGACCAGTCCATTGATATCTTCCTGCAGTCTACAGCTTTCCTCCTCACTATCAACCACACGGCCAATTTTTGTATCATCTGCAAACTTCCGAATCATGCCCCCCACATTCAAGTAGCTCCAAGAGGCCTATAATGTTGCGAAGAAGAATAGTAAGCCTGAGGATTGGGAGAGTTTTAGAAACCAGCAAAAAATTGATAAAAAGGTAGAAAATAGAATATGAAAGTAAACTAGCAAGAAATATAAAAACAGATTGTGAGAGCTTCTGCAAGTATGTAAAAGGGAAGAGATTAGTGAAAGTAATTGTGGGTCCCTTAGAGTCAGAGACTGGAGAAATTATAATGGAGAATAAGGAAATGGCAGAGATGTTAACCAAATATTTTGTATCTGTCTTCACAGTAGAAGACACAAAAAACATACCAGAAATAGTGGGGAACCAAGGGGCAAGTGAGAGTGAGGAACTTAAAACAATTAATATCAGTAGAGAAAAAATACCGGAGAAATTAAGGGGACTAAAAGCTGACAAATCCCCTGGACCTGATGGCCTACATCCAAGGGTTCTAAAAGAGGTGGCTGCAGAGATAGTGGATGCATTGGTTGTGATCTGCCAGAATTCCCTAGATTCTAGAACTATCCCAGTGGATTGGAAGGTAGCAAATGGGTAACCCCACTATTCAAGGAAGGTGGGAGAGAGAAAACAGGGAACTACAGGCCAGTTAACCTGACATCAGTCGTCAGGAAAACGCTGGAATCCATTATTATGGAAGTGGTAAGAGGGCTGCATAAAAGGTTGTTACACAAGATAAGGGCTCATGGGATTGGAGTAATATATGAGCATGGATAGAGGATTGGTTCAAAGACAGAAATCAAAGTCGGGATAAACGTGTCATTTTCAGGTTGGCAGGCTGTAACTAGTGGGGTGCCACAAGGATCGGTGCTTGGGCCTCAGCTATTCACAATCTATATTAATGACTTAGATGAGGGGACCGAGTGTAATGTATCCAAGTTTGTTGATGATACAAAGCTAGGTGGGAAAGTAAGCTATGAGGAGGACACAGAGAGTCCGCAAAGGGATATAGACAGGTTAAGTGAGTGGGCAAGAAGGTGGCAGATGAAGTTTGGTGGGAAGAATAGAAAAACAGAATATTTTTTAAATGATGAGAATCAATTAATTGTTGGTATTCAGAAAGATCTGGGTGTCCTCGTACAAGAAACACAAAAAGTTAGCATGGGGGTACAGCAAGCAATTAGGAAAGCAATTGGTATGTTGGCCTTTATTGCAAGGCGATTGGAGTACAAGAGTTAGGAAGTCTTGCTACAATTCTACAGGGCTTTGGTGAGACCACACCTGGAGTACTGTGTACAGTTTTGGTCTCCTTATCTAAGGAAGGAAATACTTGCTGAGGGGCTTGACAGGGTAGATACTGAGAGGTTGTTTCCCCTGGCTGGCAAGTCTAGAACTAGGGGCATAGTCTCGAGATAAGGGGTCGGCCATTTAACACTGAGATGAGGAAGAATTTCTTAATTCAGAGGGTTGTGAATCTTTGGAATTCCCTACCCCAGTGGGCTGTGGATGGTCAGTCGTTGAATATATTCAAGGCTGAGATAGAAAGATTTTTGGACTCAAGGGAATCAAGGGATACGGGGAATGGAGTTGAGGCCAAAGATCAGCCATGATCTTGTTGAATGGCGAAGCAGGCTCGAGAGGCCGAATGGCCTACTCCTGCTCCTATTTCTTATCTTCTTGAGTCTAAATCATTGACATTAACCACTAAAAGCAAGGTACCTAGTACTGAGCCCTGCAGCACCCCACTGGAAACAGCCTTCCAGTCACAAAAACACCCGTTGACCTTTACCCTTTGCTTCCTGCCACTGAGCTAATTTTGGATCCAATTTGCCACTCTCCCTTGGATCCCATGGGCTTGTACTTTTTTGACCAGTCTGCCACGTGGGACCTTGTCAAAAGCCTTGCTAAAATCCATGTATACTACATCAAATGCACTACCCTCATCGACCCTCCTTGTTACCTCCTCAAAAAATTCAATCAAGTTAGTCAGACACGACCTTCACTTAACAAATCCGTACTGATTGTCCTTGATTAATCCGTGCCTTTCTAATGACGAATTATACTGTCCCTCAGAATTGATTCCAATAATTTGCCCAACACCGAGGTTAGACTGACTGGCCTGTAATTACTCGGTCTGTCTCTTTCTCCCTTTTTAAACAATGGTACAATGTTAGCCGTCCTCCAATCCTCTGGCACCTCGCCTGTATCCAGTGAGGATTGGAAAATGATGGTCAGAGCCTCTGCTATTTCCTCCCTTGCTTCTCTTAACAGCCTGGGATACATTTCATCCGGGCCTGGCGATTTATCTACTTTCAAAGATGCTAATCCCATTAATACTTCCTCTCTCACTAAGTTTATCCCATCCAATATTTCACACTCCTCCTCCTTAACTACAATCTCTGCATCGTCCCCCTCTTTTGTGAAGACAGACGCAAAGTTTTCATTAAGAACCAGACCCACATCTTCCGCCTCCACACATAGGTTACCTTTTTGGTCTCTAATAGGCCCTACTCTTTCCTTAGTTATCCTCTTGCTCTTTATGTATTTATAAAACATCTTTGGGTTTTCTTTGATTTTACTTGCCAGTACTTTTTCATGCCCTCTCTCTGCTTTTTAATTTCCTTTTTAATTTCACCCCTGCACTTTCTATACTCCTCTAGGCTTTCTGCAGTATTGAGCTCTCGGTGTCTGACATAAGCTTCCCTTTTTTGCCTTATCTTACCCTGTGTGCTCCTTGTCATCCAGGGGGCTCTAGATTTGGGAGTCCCACCCTTTTTCTTTGTGGGAACATGTTTACTCTGAACCCCTTGAATCTCCCCCTTGAATGCCTCCCACTGCTCTGACACTGATTTACCTTCAAGTAGCTGTTTCCAGTCCACTTTTGCTAAATCACTTCTCAGCTTAGTAAAATTGGCCTTTCCCCAATTGAGAACTTTTACTCCTGTTCTATCTTTGTCCTTTTCCATAACAATGCTAAATCTAACTGAATTATGATCACTATCACCAAAATGCTCTCCCACTGATACTCCTTCCACCTGCCCAGCCTCATTCCCTAAAACTAAATCCAGAACTGTCCCCTTTCTTGTTGGGCTTGCTACCTACTGGCCAAAAATGTTCTCCTGAATGCATTTTAAGAATTCTGCTCCCTCTATACCTTTCCCACTGATTCTATCCCAGTTAATATTCGGGTAGTTGAAATCCCCCACTATTACAGCACTATTGTTTTTGCACTTCTCAGAAATTTGCCTCCATATTTGCTCTTCTATCTCCCTCTGACTGTTTGGGGGTCGATAGTACACTCCCAACAGTGTGACTGCCCCTTTTTTTGTTCTTTAGCTCAACCCATTTGGCCTCATTTGACGATCCTTCTAACGTATCATCCCTCCTCACAGCTGTAATTGTTTCTTTAGCCAATATTGCAACCCCCCTCCTTCTTTATCCCTCGCTATCTCCTCTTGAAAACCCTGTAACCAGGAATGTTGAGCTGCCATTCCTGCCCCTCTTCAAGCCATGTTTCAGTAATAGCTAAGATATCGTACATCCACGTGTCTATCTGTGTCCTCAGCTCATCCGCCTTATTCACTGGACTCCCTGTATTGAGGTTGACACCATTAATCACTGACAAACACGTCTGTTGTCTAGTTTCTAGCCTGTGTTTCCTCTGCCTTCCAAACTCGCTCACTAATTTTCTGCTTCCATTTCCAGTTCTGTTTCTCTCCCTTCTGAATCTACACTCAGGCTCCCATCCCCCTGCCAAGTTAGTTTAAACCCTCCCCCACAGCACGAGCAAACCTCCCCATGACGATATTGGTCCCGGCCCTGTTGAGGTGCAATCCGTCCGGCTTGTACAGGTCCCACCTCCCCCAGAACCGGTCCCAATGTCCCAGGAATCTAAAGCCCTCCCTCCTGCACCATCTCTCCAGCCACGCATTCATCTGCTCTATCCTCCTATTCCTATACTCACTAACGCGTGGCCCCGGGAGTAATCTGGAGATTACTATCTTTGAGGTTCTGCTTATTAATCTCTTTCCTAACTCCTTAAACTCTGCCTGCGGGACCTCATCCCTCTTTCCATGTCATTGGAACCAATATGGACCACGGAGGCAACATACCATCCTGGAATCACGTCTGCAGCTGCAGAAACGCCTGTCTGCTCCCCTAACTATAGAATCCCCGATCACTATCGCTCTCCTCATCTTTCTCCTCCCTCCTGGACAGCTGGGCCACCCATGGTGCTCTGGTCTTGGCTCTGGCTGTACTCCCCAGAGAAACCATCGCGCTCACCAATATTGATACCGATTAGAGAGTGAGATGCCCTCAGGGGACTCCTGCACTACCTGCCTGGTCCTCCGTGTCTGTCTGGTGGTCACCCAGTCCCTCTCTGCCTGCTCTCTCTTAATCTGTGGGGTGACCACCTCCTGAAACGTGCTGTCCACGTAGCTCTCACCCTCGTGGATTCACTGCAGTGACTCCAGCTGCTGCTCAAGTTCCAAAACCTGGAGCTCGAGCTCCTCCAGCTGACGACACTTCCTGCACCCAGGACATGGAAAACATCCTGGAGTTCCCACATGGCACAGGCCGTGCATTTGTCAAAGCACCAGGTGACTCTCGGTCCTGCTCAAACAGTAACTTTAGTTCCACTCTGTCCACTTCTTCAGAGTGTGGGATGTCCATCTTAGAATAAAGATAAAACATAAACCAAGGGCTCAGATTTTTTTTTTAAAACCAGTTTTTGTTGCTGACAGTGAAGGATGACACTTTCCCCACTTTGGGACCCAGTGTAATTCATCAATCAATCTGACAGATCCTTAAAATTGAAGTTTGACAGATACACTTAGTAATGAAGTGACAAGAGCTGTTACGCAGTGAGATGGTCCTCGCTCACTCCCAGCTGTTACCCAGTGATATGGTCCTCGCTCACTCCCAGCTGTTACCCAGTGAGATGGTCCTCGCTCACTCCCAGCTGTTACCCAGTGAGATGGTCCTCGCTCACTCCCAGCTGTTACCCAGTGAGATGGTCCTCGCTCACTCCCAGCTGTTACCCAGTGAGATGGTCCTCGCTCACTCCCAGCTGTTACCCAGTGAGGTGGTCCTCGCTCACTCCCAGCTGTTACCCAGTGAGATGGTCCTCGCTCACTCCCAGCTGTTACCCAGTGAGATGGTCCTCGCTCACTCCCAGCTGTTACCCAGTGAGATGGTCCTTGCTCACTCCCAGCTGTTACCCAGTGAGATGGTCCTCGCTCACTCCCAACTGTTACCCAGTGAGATGGTCCTCGCTCACTCCCAGCTGTTACTCAGTGAGATTGTCCTTGCTCACTCCCAGCTGTTACCCAGTGAGATGGTCCTCGCTCACTCCCAGCTGTTACCCAGTGAGATTGTCCTCGCTCACTCCCAACTGTTACCCAGTGAGATGGTCCTCGCTCACTCCCAACTGTTACCCAGTGAGATGGTCCTCGCTCACTCCCAGCTGTTACTCAGTGAGATTGTCCTTGCTCACTCCCAGCTGTTACCCAGTGAGATGGTCCTCGCTCACTCCCAGCTGTTACCCAGTGAGATTGTCCTCGCTCACTCCCAACTGTTACCCAGTGAGATGGTCCTCGCTCACTCCCAGCTATTACCCAGTGAGATTGTCCTCGCTCACTCCCAACTGTTACCCAGTGAGGTGGTTCTCACTCACTCCCAGCTGTTAACCAGTGAGATGGTCCTCGCTCACTCCCAGCTGTTACCCAGTGAGATGGTCCTCGCTCACTCCCAACTGTTACCCAGTGAGATGGTCCTCGCTCACTCCCAACTGTTACCCAGTGAGATGGTCCTCGCTCACTCCCAGCTGTTACTCAGTGAGATTGTCCTTGCTCACTCCCAGCTGTTACCCAGTGAGATGGTCCTCGCTCACTCCCAGCTGTTACTCAGTGAGATTGTCCTCGCTCACTCCCAACTGTTACCCAGTGAGATGGTCCTTGCTCACTCCCAGCTGTTACCCAGTGAGATTGTCCTCGCTCACTCCCAACTGTTACCCAGTGAGGTGGTTCTCACTCACTCCCAGCTGTTAACCAGTGAGATGGTCCTCGCTCACTCCCAGCTGTTACCCAGTGAGATGGTGCCTTGCTCACTCCCAGCTGTTACCCAGTGAGATGGTCCTCGCTCACTCCCAGCTGTTACCCAGTGAGATGGTCCTCGTTCACTCCCAGCTGTTACCCAGTGAGATGGCCCTCGCTCACTCCCAGCTGTTACCCAGTGAGATGGTCCTCGCTCACTCCCAGCTGTTACCCAGTGAGATGGTCCTCGCTCACTCCCAGCTGTTACCCAGTGAGGTGGTCCTCGCTCACTCCCAGCTGTTACCCAGTGAGATGGTCCTCGCTCACTCCCAGCTGTTACCCAGTGAGGTGGTCCTCGCTCACTCCCAGCTGTTACCCAGTGAGATGGTCCTCACTCACTCCCAGCTGTTACCCATGGCTTAGCAAAGTAACTGAGTTTTTGTGCTTCTGCCTGTCAATACGTACAGCCACCGTAGATCCTGACTCTATGTTGTGGAGACAATGGTGAACCTCGGTGGAGCCGACAGCTGAGAATTCCAGCCGATTGATTGAAGGCAGGAATGTTGAGCTGTGACACGGTCTTGCTGACAATGGCGTACTGTGTCCTGGGGAGGTCCCTATTGTCCAGTCTCCAGATTATCTGCGAGGCGTGTATGATGGGGTCCCCAAAGCAGGAGGTGTTTGTTACTGTGCAGGAAGCGAACAATGGGGAGCCCCAGTGCACGGTGTTAGCACTCACTGAAATATGGGTGCAGCCTCTCGCCTCTGAAACAGCTCCTGTAAAGAAGTAAGAGGAAATAATAAGGAATTATCCTTCATTTAAAACCAGCCCCCTCATTTCACAAATCAGTGCAGTAAACCAGCATCAATGTGGAATATTGAGCCAGTACATCCTGACCATAGAGAAGGACTAATCCAACCCAGCCAATTACCACGGTCAAGTGATGGAAGGAGTCACCTGTACAACAAAAACTTGCATTTATACAGAGTCTTTAATGTGGTAAAACGGCCTAAGGCACTTCACAGGAGCGATTATCGAACAAAATTTGACACCAAGTCACATAAGGAGATATTAGGACAGGAGACCAAAAGCTTGGTCAAAGAGGTAGGTTTTAAGGAGCATCTTAAAGGAGGAGAGAGAGATAGAGAGGTGGAGACATTTAGGGAGGGAATTCCAGAGCTTAGGGCCCAGGCAGCTGAAGGCACGGCCGCCAATGGTGGAGTGATTAAAGTCGGGGATGTGCATGAGGCCAGAATTGGAGGAGCGCAGAGATCTCGGAGGGTTGTAGGGCTGGAGGAGGGAACAGAGATAGGGAGGGATGAGGCCGTGTAGGGATTTGAAAACGAGAATGAGAATTTTATAATCGAGGCATTCCCGGACCGGGAGGCAATGTAGGTCAGCGATCACAGGGGTGATGGGTGAACGGGACTTGGTGCAAGTTAGGATATGGGCAGCAGAGTTTTGGATGAGCTCATTTTTACGGAGGGTGGAAGATGGGAGGCCGGCCAGCAGAGCATTGATTTCTATGATTAGTCAACAACTCCAACATCATTATATCAGGCGACTATCAGAATGGTGGAAGGTGAACTAGATGGACATTGGTATTTTTCGGCTTAAGCTGAACCTAAATGAAACAGTGTCATTGCAAAGACAGGTGGGGGAGGAATTAATAATATGACAAGAGGGTGGGGAACATCTGGGCTTGATACTGGAGAGGGTGGGGAACATCTGGGCTTGATACTGGAGAGGGTAGGGAACATCTGGGCTTGATACAGGAGAGAGCTGGGGAACATCTGGGCTCGATACTGGAGAGGGTGTGGAACATCTGGGCTCGATACTGGAGAGGGCGGGGAACATCTGGGCTTGATACTGGAGAGGGCGGGGAACATCTGGGCTCGATACTGGAGAGGGCGTGGAACATCTGGGCTCGATACTGGAGAGAGCGTGAACATCTGGGCTCGATACTGGAGAGGGCGGGGAACATCTGGGCTCGATACTGGAGAGGGCGGGGAACATCTGGGCTCGATACTGGAGAGGGCGGGGAACATCTGGGCTCGATACTGGAGAGGGCGGGGAACATCTGGGCTCGATACTGGAGAGGGCGGGGAACATCTGGGCTCGATACTGGAGAGGGCGGGGAACATCTGGGCTCGATACTGGAGAGGGTGGGGAGGATTAATGAAACTGTTGGAATGGAAGCAGAAGAGTTAGCTGAAATAAATAGTGAAAAAATATCAGGAGGAGAAAGAGAAAGAAAGAAGATTTGAGGTAGAGAGAGCTATGTAAACACTAGGTAAGGATGTGACAGAATCTCTAGAACAGTGACGTGGATTAGATTTGGACAGAATTGGAAATGGAATATTTCTGGTTAAAGCATTTTCAGGAGAAATGGGGAGGGTCGGGTGGCAGGACCACCTCGAACCCTCTGGGAGTGCAGCCACTCAAACCGGTTTTCAGTACTGAACACTGGTGAGGGTGACGACAACTAGGGGGGGTGCAGTCTAGAGCATATCCACGGCACTGTGGGGCAAATGACTTAACAGGAGGGCACAGTGAAGTGTAGAGATGCAGTAATCACAGGGGATTCGATAGTCAGGGGGACAGACAGGCGCTTCTCTGACCACCGACGTGAATCCCACATGGTGTGTTGGCCCCCTGGTGCCGGGGTAACGGACATCACTGTGAGGGTGCAGAACATTCTGAGGGGGGAAGGGGAACGGCCAGAAGTTGTGGTCCATGTGGGAACCAATGACATTGGAAGGAAAAGGGATGAGGTCCTCAGAGTTTCAGGAGCTAGGGAGGAAGTTAAAAAGCAGGACCTCAAAGGTAGTAATCTCTGGATTACTCCCAGTGCCTCGCACTAGTGAGTATAGGAATAGTAGGATAAGGCAGGTTAATGTGTGGCTGGAGAAATGGTGCAGGAGGAGGGCTTCAGATTCCTGGAGCATTGCGACCAGTACAAGTTGGACAGGTTGCACCACAACAGAGCTGGGTCCAATGTCCTTGGGGGAGGTTAACCAGTGCTGTGGGGGAGGGTTTAAACTAATTTGGGGGGGTGGGGCGCCAGGAGGAAACACTGGAGAGCAGAAATAAGGTGCACAGAGGACTGGGAGAGGCAAATAGCATTAGAGTAAAAAATCATTCACAAATAAGAGGGATCAGACAGGGGGCAAATGTGAGGCCGTCTAAGATAGTATGGTGAATAAGGTTGGTGAGCTGCAGACTCAAGTCACCACATGGGACAATAATATAGTGACAATAACAGAGACCCGGCTCAAAGAAGGGCAGGATTGGATACTTAATATTCCCGGCTACAAGGTACTCAGGAAGGATAGAGAAGGAAAGAAAGGAGGTGTGTGTGACAGTATTGATCAAAGATACTGTTACAGCCCGGGAAAGGGATGATTTGATTAAGGGTTCAAGGACAGAATCTATTTGATTAGAATTAAGGAACAATCGAGGAGATATTACACCACTGGGTGTAGACTATAGGACATCAAATAGTGGGAAGGAGATAGAGGAGCAAATCTGCAGGCAAATTACAGAAAGATGCAAGAACTATAGAGTTGTGATAATGGGGAACTTCAATTATCCCAATATAGACTGGGATAGTAACAGTGTAAAGGGCAAAGAGGGGGAGGAATTCCTGAACTGTGTACAAGAGAACTTTCTTGATCTGTGTGTTTCCAGCCCAATGAGGAAGGAAGCAGTGCTGGATCTGGTTGTGGGGAATGAAGTGGGGCAGGTGGAGCATGTTTCAGTGGGGGAGCATTTAGGAAAAAGTGATCACAATATTAGGTTTAGAATAGTTATGGAAAAGGACAAAGATAAATCAAATGTGAAAATACTCAACTGGAGGAGGGCAAATGTTAATGAGTTAAAAGGGGATCATGTCCAGGGGGACTGGAATCAAAGACTGGCAGCTAAAACAGTAAATGAGCCTTCAAAGAGGTGGTAGTTCGGGGATAGACTAGACACATTCCCAATAAGGGGAAAGGAGGGGTATCCCAAAGCTAGAGCTACCTGGATGACTAAAGATAGAGAGATTAAAATGAAACAGAAAAAGGAGACTTATGATAAATGTCAGGTTCATAATTCAGTAGAGAATAAAGCTGAAAAGCACAGGGGTCAACTGAAAAAGTAAATAAGAGGGGCAAAGAGAGAGCATGAGACTAGATTAGTGAATAACATAAAAGGGAACCCAAAACTCTTTTATAAACATATAAATAGTAAAAGGATAGTCAAAGGAAGGGTGGGACCGATTAGGGACAAAAAAGGGCCTGACTGAGTATTTTGCATCTGTCTTAACAAAAGAAGAGGATGTTGTCAGTGTCACAATAAAAGAGAAGAGGTAGAGAAACTGGATAGGATAAAAATAGATAAAGAGGAGGTACTTAAAAGATTGGCAGTACTCAAAGTAGAAAAGTCACCCGGTCCGGATGGGATGCATCCCAGGTTACTGAGGGAAGTGAGGGGGGAAATTGCAGAGACTCTGTCCACAATCTTCCAATCCTCCTTAGATATGGGAGCGGTGCCAGAGGACTGGAGGATTGTAAATATTACACCCCTGTTCAAAAAAGGGGAGAGGGATAAACCCGGTAATTACAGGCCAGTCAGCCTAACGTCGGTGGTGGGGAAACTTCCAGAGACAATAATCCGGGACAAAATTAATTGGCACTTGGAAAAGTCTGGGCCAATAAATGAAGTCAGCACGGATTTGTTAAAGGAAAATTGTGTTTGACCAACTTGATGGAGTTCTTTGATGAAATAACGGAGAGGGTCGATGAGGGGAGTGCGGTTGATGTTGTTTATATGGACTTTCAAAAGGCGTTTGATAAAGTGCCACATAATAGACCTGTTAGCAAAATTAAAGCCCATGGGATTAAAGGGACAGTGGCAGCATGGATACAAAATTGGCAAATGGACAGAAAGCAGAGAGTAGTGGAGAACGGTTGTTTTTCAGACTGGAGGGAAGTATACAGTGGTGTTCCCCAGGGGTCAGTATTAGGACCACTGCTCTTTTTGATATATGTAAGGAATCTTACAACACCAGGTTATAGTCCAACTGTTTTATTTGAAAATCACAAGCTTTCGGAGGCTTTCTCCTTCGTCAGTTGGACTATAACCTGGTGTTGTAAGATTCCTTACATTTGTCAACCCCAGTCCATCACCGGCATCTCCACATCATGGCTACTTTTTGATATACATTAATGACCTAGACTTGGGTATAGAGGGTATAATTTCAAAGTTTGCAGATGACACGAAACTCGGAAATGTAGTAAACAATGTGGAGGATAGTAACAGACTTCAGGAGGACAGAGACAGACTGGTGAAATGGGCAGACACATGGCAGATCAAATTTAACGCAGAGAAGTGTGAAGTGATACATTTTCATAGGAAGAATGAGGAGAGGCAATATAAACTAAATGGTACAATTTTAAAGGGGGTGCAGGAAAAGAGACACCTGGGGGTGTATGTGCCCAAATCTTTAAATGTGGCAGGAGAAGTTGAGAAGGTTGTTAAAAAGGCAGACGGGATCCTGGGCTTTATTAATAGAGGCATAGAGTACAAAGCAAGGAACTTGTGCTGAACCTTTATAAACACTGGTTAGGCCACAGCTGGAATATTGTGGCCATTTCTGGGCACCGCATTTTAGGAAAGATCTCAAGGCCATAGAGAGAGTGCAGAAGAAATTTACTAGAATGGTAACATGAATGAGGGACTTTTCTTTTTATTCATTCATGGGATGTGGGCGTCGCTGGCGAGGCCGGCATTTATTGCCCATCCCTAATTGCCCTTGAGAAGGTGGTGGTGAGCCGCCTTCTTGAACCGCTGCAGTCCGTGTGGTGAAGGTTCTCCCACAGTGCTGTTAGGAAGGGAGTTCCAGGATTTTGACCCAGCAACGATGAAGGAACGACGATATATTTCCAAGTCGGGATGGTGTGTGACTTGGAGGGGAACGTGCAGGTCGTGTTGTTCCCATGTACCTGCTGCTCTTGTCCTTCCAGGTGGTAGAGGTCGTGGGTTTGGGAGGTGCTGTCGAAGAAGCCTTGGCGAGTTGCTGCAGTGCATCCTGTGGATGGTACACACTGCAGCCACAGTGCGCCGGTGGTGAAGGGAGTGAATGTTTAGGGTGGTGGATGGGGTGCCAATCAAGCGGGCTGCTTTGTCCTGGATGGTGTTGAGCTTCTTCAGTGTTGTTGGAGCTGCACTCATCCAGGCAAGTGGAGAGTATTCCATCACACTCCTGACTTGTGCCTTGTAGATGGTGGAAAGGCTTTGGGGAATCAGGAGGTGAGTCATTCGCCACAGAATACCCAGCCTCAGACCTGCTCTTGTAGCCACAGTATTTATATGGCTGGTCCAGTTAAGTTTCTGGTCAATGGTGACCCCCAGGATGTTGATGGTGGGGGATGCGGCGATGGTAATGCTGTTGAATGTCAAGGGGAGATAGTTAGACTCTCACTTGTTGGAGATGGTCATTGCCTGGCACTTGTCTGGCGTGAATGTTACTTGCCACTTATCAGCCCAAGCCTGGATACTGTCCAGGTCTTGCTGCATGCGGGCTCGGACTGCTTCATTATTTGATGGGTTGCGAATGGAACTGAACACTGTGCAGTCATCAGCAAACATCCCCATTTCTGACCTTATGATGGAGGGAAGGTCATTGATGAAGCAGCTGAAGATGGATGGGCCTAGGACACTGCCCTGAGGAACTCCTGCAGCAATGTCCTCGGGCTGAGATGAATGGCCTCAAACAACCACTACCATCTTCCTCTGTGCAGCCACTGGAGAGTTTTCCCCCCCGATTCCCATTGACTTCAATTTTACTAGAGCTCCTTGGTGCCACACTCGGTCAAATGCTGCCTTGATGTCAAGGGCAGTCACTCTCACCTCACCTCTGGAATTCAGCACTTTTATCCATGCTTGGACCAAGGCTGTAATGAGGTTACGTGGAGAGACAAACTGGGGTTGTTCCCCTTCGTGCAGAGAAAGTCAAGGAGAAATTTGGTAGATGCTTTCAAAATCATAATGGGGAATAATGGGGAATAGGAAATGGCAGATGCATTAAACAAATACTTTGTATCTGTCTTCACAGTAGAAGGTCCAAAATACATACCAGAAATAATGGGGAACCAAGAGGCTAATGAGAGTGAGGAACTTAAAACAATTAATATCAGTAGAGAAAAAATACTGGAGAAATTAAGGGGACTAAAAGCCGACAAATCCCCTGGACCTGATGACCTATATCCAAGGATTCTAAAAGAAGTGGCTGCAGAGATAGTGGATGCATTGGTTGTGATCTTCCAAAATTCCCGAGATTCTGGAACAGTCCCAGTGGATTGGAAGGTGGCAAATGTAACCCCACTATTCAAGGAAGGAGGGAGAGAGAGAACAGGAAACTACAGGCCAATTAGTCTAAGTAGGGAAAATGCTGGAATCCATTATTAAGGAAGTGGTAAGAGGGCACTTAGAAAATCATAATATGATGAGGCAGAGTCAATATGGTTTTATGAAAGGGAAATCCTGTTTGATAAATCTATTCGAGTTTTTTGAGGGTGTAACGAGCAGGGTAGATAAATGGGAACCAGTGGATGTCGTATATTCGGATTTTCAAAAGGCATTCGATAAGGTGCCACACAAGAGGTTGTTACACAAGATAAGGTCTCATGGGGTTTGGGGTAATATATTAGCATGGATAGAGGATTGGGTAATGGATAGAAAACAGAGAGTGGGAATAAACGGGTCATTTTCAGGTTGGCAGGCTGTAACTAGTGGGGTGCCACAAGGATCGGTGCTTGGGCCTCAGCTATTCACAATCTATATTAATGACTTAGATGAAGGGACCGAGTGTAATGTATCCAAGTTTGCTGACGATACAAAGCTAGGTGGGAAAGTTAGCTGTGAGGAGGATGCAGAGTCTGCAAAGGGATATAGACAGGTTAAGTGAGTGGGCAAGAAGGTGGCAGATGGAGTATAATGTGGGAAAATGTGAGATTATTCACTTTGGTAGGAAGAATAGAAAAACAGAATATTTTTTAAATGGTGAGAAACTATTAAATGTTGGTGTTCAGAGGGATTTGGGTGTCCTGGTACAAGAAACACAAAAAGTGAACATGCAGGTACAGCAAGCAATTAGGAAAGTAAATAGAATGTTGGCCTTTGTTGCAAGGGGGTTAGAGTACAAGAGTAAGGAAGTCTTCCTATAACTGTACAGGACTTTAGTGAGACCTCACCTGGAGTACTATGTATAGTTTTGGTCTCTTTACCAAAGGAAGGATACACTTGCCTTAGAGGCGGTGCAATGAAGGTTCACTCGATTAATTCCTGGGATGAGAGGGTTGTCCTATGAGGAGAGATTGAGTAGAATGGGCCTATACTCTCTGGAGTTTAGAAGAATGAGAGGTGATCTCATTGAAACATAAGACTATGAGGGGCTTGACAGGGTAGATGCTGAGAGATTGTTTTTCCCTGGCTGGAGAGTCTAGAGCTAGAGGACATAGTCTCAGAATAAGGGGTCGGCCATTCAAGACTGAGATGAAGAGGAATTTCTTTACTCAGAGGATTGTGAATCTTTGGAATTCTCTACCCCAGAGGGCTGTGGATGCTCAGTCATTGAATATATTCAAGGCTGAGATTGATAGATTTTTGGACTCTCGGGGAAATCAAGGGATACGGGGATCGGGCGGGAAAGTGGAGTTGAGGTCGAAGATCAGCCATGAATTGATTGAATGGCGGAGCTGACTCGACAGGCCATATGGCCTACTCCTGCTCCTATTTCTTATGTTCTTGTGTTCTTAAATAAGGAGAAATTGTTTCCAGTGGCAGAAGGGTCGGTAACCAGAGCACACAGATTTAAGGTGAGGAAACATTTTTTTTTCTCAGCGAGGTAAATACTTGAAGGGTGAAAATATACACCGGGCTATGGGGAAAGAGCAGGGGAGTGGGCCTAATTGGATAGCTCTTTCAAAGAGTCGACACAGACTCGATGGGCCGAATGGCCTCCTTCTTTGCTGTATCATTCTATGATTCTATAATGCTGGAACCCAAGTTTGTCCTGGGAATGCAGACGGATAGAGTTAAGAAATAGGGAGCACGAGAAACAGTGGAGGTGAGATAGAGGGCAGGAGCAATAGAGAGAATCAAAGTTCTCTCTCTTTTGACTAACTCGATGGAGTTCTTTGATGAAGTAACGGAGAGGGTCGATGAGGAGAGTGCGGTTGATGTTGTTTATTTGGACTTTCAAAAGGCATTTGATAAAGTGCCACATAATAGACCTGTAAGCAATCATAAAGCCAATGGGATTAAAGGGACAGTGGCAGCATGGGTACAAAATTGGCAAAGGGACAGAAAGCAGAGAGTAGTGGTGAACGGTTGTTTTTCAGACTGGAGGGAAGTATACAGTGGTGTTCCCCAGGGGTCAGTATTAGGACCACTGCTCTTTTTGATATATATTAATGACCTGGACTTGGGTATAGAGGGTATAATTTCAAAGTTTGCAGATGACACGGAACTCAGACATGTAGTAAACAATGTGAAGGATAGTAACAGACTTCAGGAGGACAGAGACAGACTGGTGAAATGGGCAGACACATGGCAGATGAAATTTAACACAGAGAAGTGTGAAGTGATGCATTTTGGTTGGAAGAATGAGAAGAGGCAATATAAACTAAAGGGAGGGCGAGCACGGGGGGGGGCGCGTGGAGAGTGAGCATGGGGGGGCAGATAGAGAGTGAGCACAGAGGGGCGCGGAGGGTGAGCATGGGGGGGGCAGATAGAGAGTGAGCAGGGGGGGCGCGCGGAGGGTGAGCATGGGGGGCACGCACGGCAGGGTGTACGGGGGGGACGAGCGCGGTGGGGTGTTACGGGGGGGCAAGCACGGTGGGAGGGTATGGGGGGGCGAGCATGGTGGGAGTGTACGGGGGGTCGAGCATGGTGGGGGGGTACAGGGGCGAGCACAGCGGGGGGCACGGGGGAGAGCATGGCGGGGGGGACTGGGGCGAGCACGGCGGGGGGGGGGGGTTACGGGGGGCCTTTATTGATGTCTTCCTGTATTTTGTCGTATTCTTCCTTTGTATTAACTACACCTCCCCAATTTGGTGTTATCTTTTGCAAATTTTGAAATTGTACTTTCGAGTCCAAATCGTTTATGTAAGTTGTGAACAATAGTTCACAAATTACATAACCTGGGGAACACCACTTCCCACCTTTTGCCAGTCTGAGTAACGACCTTTAACCCCTACTCTCTGTTTTCTAGCCAGCTTGCTATCCATTCTGTTACTGTCCTGACTCCACATGCTCTGACCTTAGTCATGAGTCTACAATGTGGTACCTTATCAAAAGCCTTTTGAAAATCTAAATATATTACATCTACTACATTACCCTTGTCTACTCTTTCTGTTAATTCTTCAAAGAATTCAGTAAGGTTGGTCAATCATGACCTTCCCTTCTGTAATCTGTGCTGACTATTCTTTATTATATTTTCGGTTTCTAGATGTTTTTCAATTCCATCTTTGAGTAAAGATTCCATTATCTTTCCTCCCACCGACGTTAAGCTAACTGGTCTATAGTTCTCTGGATTTGTTCCATTTCCCTTTTTAAATATAGGAATCACATTAGCTGTCTGACTGTTCTCTGGCACTATTCCCTTTTCTAATTTTTATATATATGTAATAGTGCCTCTGCTATCTCCTCCCTAACTTCTTTTAATATTCGTGGATGCAATCCATCTGGACCAGGGGTTTTATTCTCTCTTAGTTTGATTAGTTTATCAATTATCTCCCCTCTTTCTATCTTAAATGTCTCAATGGGGGGTAAATTGAATAAGGCCCGAGTCCGGGCCCGAGCATCGCAGTGAGCAATTAACCCGCAACCGGTGGTTCGGATGCAGGCAGCACAAGACTGAACCTCTTAAAGGTAGCCTGCATCTCTTATTTGCACGGAATCTGAACGGAGATCAGACATCGCACACGTAAAACACAGACACAGGTCCCGTCCCAATGTTTACACACTGTTGAGTTATGTTAAAACATTGAATAAAGGTTGTGCACCACTTAATCCCACATCCTCCAATCTGCACGCCAAACCCCAGCAATCTGCCGATCCGCATTTGTACCAAAGGGGGGAGATAATTGATAAACTAATCAAAGGTAGAGAGAATAAAACCCCTGGTCCAGATTGATTGCATCCACGAATATTAAAAGAAGTTAGGGAGGAGATAGCAGAGGCACTATTACATATATATAAAAATTCATTAGAAAAGGGAATAGTGCCAGAGGACAGTCAGACAGCTAATGTGATTCTATATTTAAAAAGGGAGATGGAACAAGTCCAGAGAACTATAGACCAGTCAGCTTAACGTCAGTGGGAGGCAAGATAATGGAATCTTTACTCAAAGATGGAATTGAAAAACATCTAGAGAATGAAAATATAATAAAGAATAATCAGCACGGATTGCAGAAGGGAAAGTCATGATTGACCAACCTTACTGAATTCTTTGAAAGAGTAGACAAGGGTAATGTAGTAGATGTAATATATTTGGATTTTTCAAAAGGCCTTTGATAAGGTATCACATTGTAGACTCATGACTAAGGTCAGAGCGTGTGGAGTCAGGGGACAGGTAGCAGAATGGATAGCAAGCTGGCTACAAAACAGAAAACAAAGAGTACGGGTTAAAGGTCGTTACTCAGACTGGCAAAAGGTGGGAATTGGTGTTCCACGGGGATCGGTGCTGGGACCACTGTTATTCATTATTTACATAAATGATTTGGACTCAAGAATTGGAAATACAATTTCAAAGTTTGCGAACAACACCAAATTAGAGGGTATAGTTAATACTGAGCAGAACTGCGACAAAATGCAGGAAGATGTTAATAAACTTGCAGAATGGGCGTGTAAACAGCAAATTAATTTTAATATAGATAAGTGTGAAGTGGTGCATTTTGGTAGGAAGAATAAGGAGGCCTCATATTGCTTGGATAATAAGAGTCTAAATGGGACAGAGGAGCAGAGGGATCAGGGGGTGGAGATACACAAATCACTGAAAGTAGTGACACAGGTTAATAAGGCCGTAAAAAGGCAAATCAAGCTCTGGGGTTCATTTCTAGAGGGATAGAATTGAAAAGCAGTGAAATTATGTTAAACTTGTATAGAACCTTGGTTAGACAACACTTAGAGTGCTGTGAACAGTTCCGGTCTCCATATTATAAAAGGATATAGAGGCACTGGAGAAGGTGTAAAAAAGATTTACTCGGATGATACCAGAACTGAGGGGTTATACCTATCAGGAAATAGTGACCCCCTTTAAGATAATGAAAGGGTTTGATCGGGTAGATATAGAGAAGATGTTTCCACTTGTGGGGGAGACCAGAACTAGAGGCTGTAAATATAAGATAGTCACTAATAAATCCAATAGGGAATTCAGGAGAAACGTCTTTACCCAGAGAGTGGTGAGAATGTGGAACTCACTCCCACAAGGAGTAGTTGAGGCGAATAGCATAGATACATTTAAGGGGAAATTAGTTAAACATATGAGGGGGAAAGGAATTGAAGGATATGTTGATGGGGTGAGATGAAGAAGGGTGGAAGGAGGCTCATGTGGAACATAAACACCGGCATGGACCTTTTTTTTTTATTCGTTCATGGGATGTGGGCTTCGCTGGTGAGGCCGGCATTTATTGCCCATCCCTAATTGCCCTTGGGCAATGTTGGGCCAAATGACCTGTTTCTGTGCTGTACATTCTATGTAATTTTAATTATACTGTTACGAGAACATAAGAAATAGGAGGAGTAGGCCATACAGCACCTCGAGCCTGCTCCACCATTTAATCAGATCATGGCTGATCTTTGACCTCAACTCCATTTTCCTGCCTGATCCCCATATCCCTTGATTCCCCTCGAGCCCAAATATCTATCGATCCCAGCCATGAATATATTCATTGACTGAGCATCCACAGCCCTCTGGGGTAGAGAATTCCAAAGATTTACAACCCTCAATGAAGAAATTTCTTCTTATCTCAGTCCTAAATAGCCGAAACCTTATCCTAAGATAAGGATATCTATGTCCCCTCGTTCTAGACTCTTCAGTCAGGGGAACAGTCTCTCAGCATCTACCCTGTCAAGCCCCCTCATAATCTTATATGTTTCAATGTGATCACCTCTCATTCTTCTAAACTCCAGAGAGTATAGGCCCATTCTACTCAATCTTACCTCACAGGACAACCCTCTCATCCCAGGAATCAATCCAGTGAACCTTTGTTGCACCGCCTCTAAGGTAAGGAGACCAAAACTGTACACAGTACTCCAGGTGTGGTCTCACCAAAGCCCTGTACAATTGCAGCAAGACTTCCTTACTCTTGTACTCCAATCCCTTTGCAATAAAGGCCAACATACCATTTGCTTTCCTAATTTCTTGCTGTACCTGCATGTTAACTTTCTACGTTTTGTGTACAATGACATCCCTCTGGATGTCAAGATTTAATAGTTTCTCACCATTTAAAAATATTTTGTTTTTCTATTCTTCCTACCAAAGTAAATAATCTGACATTTTCCCATATCTGCCCCCTTCTTGCCCACTCACTTAACCTGTCTATATCCCTTTGCAGATTCTGTGTCCTCCTCACAGCTTACTTTCCCACCTAGCTTTGTATCATCAGCAAACTTGGATACATTACACTCGGTCCCTTCATCTAAGTCATTAATACAGATTGTAAATAGCTGAGGCCCGAGCACTATGATCACTACTGCCGAGATGTTTCCCTACACTTACTTCTCTTATCTGCTCTGGTTCATTTCCCATTACTAGATCCAGTGATTCCTCTCTTGTTGGGCTTCTTATGTACTGGGTAAGAAAAGAGTCCTGAACACAGTGAAGAAACTCCACTCCCTTATTGCCTTTCCCCACCTCTTACCAGTTTATTTGGGGGTTGTTGAAATTCCCCATGATTATTATTCTATGTCTTTTAAGCATTTCATAGATTTTCCTACATATTTCTTCCTCCACTTCCCTTCCACTATTAGATGGTCTGTAGAATATCCCTATTAATGTGATCGATCCCTTCTTACCCTTTGTCTCAATCCATATGGATTCTGTTTCGATCTGAATGTTACTTATTCCTTTTCCTTTGCCATTATGTTGTCTCTAATTAGTACAGGTACTCCACCCCCTTCTTCCTTCCCTGTCCTTTCTAAATACATTATATCCTGCAATGTTTAATTGCCAGTCCTGTCCTTTATGTTGCCATGTTTCAGTTATCCCTACAACACCTGGCTCCTCACTACGGATTATTGCCTCCAGTTCCCTCGTTTTGTTTCGGATGCTGTGCACATTGCTGTACAGGCAATTTAATTTGTTTTGAATAATTGTTCCACTTAATTACTGTATCTGTTCCCTGACTGTTTATATTTCCCTTATTCTTTACCTTGGTCTGACCTTCACTCTCATTTCCTGTTTCTTGTATCTTCAGATTTACGTTATTTTCACCAGATCCCTCCCCCCATCTTGCTAGTTTGAAGCCTTCTCCACGGCCCTATTTATCCTTTCCACTCGGACAATGTCCCATTCCGGTTCAGGTGGATCCTGTCCCAGTGGTACAGCTCCTTCCTGTCCCAGTACTGGTGCCAGTGTCCCATGAAATGGAACCCTCCTTCCCACACCAGTCTCTCAGCCACTCATTCACTCTCCTGATCGTCTATCCCAGTGCCAATTAACACGTGACTCGGGTAGTAATCCTGAGATTATCACCCGTGAGGTCCTGCTTTTTAAAATTTACTTCTTAACTTCTGATATTCCTTTAGCAGGACCTCCTCCATTTTCTTCTCTATGAGATTAGTCCCGACATGGACCGTGGAAACTGGATCCTCCCCCTCCCTTTCTGGGAGCGGAGTGAGAGGGAGCTGGGAATGGAGGTGGGGAGGGAGGAGGCGACAGAGACGGGGAGACGGGGACGGGACAGAGACGGGGAGACGGGGACGGGACAGAGACGGGGAGATGGGGATGGGACAGAGACAGGGACATGGGGACGGGACAGAGACGGGGACACGGGGACGGGACAGAGACGGGGACGGGACAGAGACGGGGACACGGGGACGGGACAGAGACGGGGACACGGGGACGGGACAGAGACGGGGACACGGGGACGGGACAGAGACGGGGACACGGGGACGGGACAGAGACGGGGACACGGGGACGGGACAGAGACGGGGACGGGACAGAGACGGGGACGGGACAGAGACGGGGACACAGGGACGGGACAGAGACGGGGACACAGGGACGGGACAGAGACGGGGACACAGGGACGGGACAGAGACGGGGAGACAGGGACGGGACAGAGACGGGGACACGGGGACGGGACAGAGACGGGGACGGGACAGAGACGGGGACACAGGGACGGGACAGAGACGGGGACGGGACAGAGACGGGGACACAGGGACGGGACAGAGACGGGGACGGGACAGAGACGGGGACACAGGGACGGGACAGAGACGGGGACACAGGGACGGGACAGAGACGGGGACGGGACAGAGACGGGGACACAGGGACGGGACAGAGACGGGGACACAGGGACGGGACAGAGACGGGGACGGGACAGAGACGGGGACACAGGGACGGGACAGAGACGGGGACACAGGGACGGGACAGAGACGGGGACGGGACAGAGACGGGGAGACGGGGACGGGACAGAGACGGGGACACGGGGACGGGACAGAGACGGGGACGGGACAGAGACGGGGACACGGGGACGGGACAGAGACGGGGACACAGAGACGGGGAGACGGGGACGAGACAGAGACGGGGACACGGGGACGGGACAGAGACGGGGACACAGAGACGGGGAGACGGGGACGGGACAGAGACGGGGACACGGGGACGGGACAGAGACGGGGACACGGGGACGGGACAGAGACGGGGACACAGAGACGGGGAGACGGGGACGGGACAGAGACGGGAACACGGGGACGGGACAGAGACGGGGACACGGGGACGGGACAGAGACGGGGACACGGGGACGGGACAGAGACGGGGACACGGGGACGGGACAGAGACGGGGACACGGGGACGGAGACGGGGACACAGGGACGGGACAGAGACGGGGACACAGGGACGGGACAGAGACGGGGACGGGACAGAGACGGGGAGACGGGGACGGGACAGAGACGGGGACACGGGGACGGGACAGAGACGGGGACACGGGGACGGGACAGAGACGGGGACACAGAGACGGGGAGACGGGGACGGGACAGAGACGGGAACACGGGGACGGGACAGAGACGGGGACACGGGGACGGGACAGAGACGGGGACACAGGGACGGGACAGAGACGGGGACACAGGGACGGGACAGAGACGGGGACACGGGGACGGGACAGAGACGGGGACACAGGGACGGGACAGAGACGGGGACACAGGGACGGGACAGAGACGGGGACGGGACAGAGACGGGGAGACGGGGACGGGACAGAGACGGGGACACGGGGACGGGACAGAGACGGGGACACGGGGACGGGACAGAGACGGGGACACAGAGACGGGGAGACGGGGACGGGACAGAGACGGGAACACGGGGACGGGACAGAGACGGGGACACGGGGACGGGACAGAGACGGGGACACAGGGACGGGACAGAGACGGGGACACAGGGACGGGACAGAGACGGGGACGGGACAGAGACGGGGACACAGGGACGGGACAGAGACGGGGACACAGGGACGGGACAGAGACGGGGACGGGACAGAGACGGGGAGACGGGGACGGGACAGAGACGGGGACACGGGGACGGGACAGAGACGGGGACGGGACAGAGACGGGGACACGGGGACGGGACAGAGACGGGGACACAGAGACGGGGAGACGGGGACGAGACAGAGACGGGGACACGGGGACGGGACAGAGACGGGGACACAGAGACGGGGAGACGGGGACGGGACAGAGACGGGGACACGGGGACGGGACAGAGACGGGGACACGGGGACGGGACAGAGACGGGGACACAGAGACGGGGAGACGGGGACGGGACAGAGACGGGAACACGGGGACGGGACAGAGACGGGGACACGGGGACGGGACAGAGACGGGGACACGGGGACGGGACAGAGACGGGGACACGGGGACGGGACAGAGACGGGGACACGGGGACGGGACAGAGACGGGGACACAGAGACGGGGAGACGGGGACGGGACAGAGACGGGGACACGGGGACGGGACAGAGACGGGGACGGGACAGAGACGGGGACACAGGGACGGGACAGAGACGGGGACGGGACAGAGACGGGGACACGGGGATGGGACAGAGACGGGGACACGGGGACGGGACAGAGACGGGGACACGGGGACGGGACAGAGACGGGGACACGGGGACGGGACAGAGACGGGGACACGGGGACGGGACAGAGATGGGGACACGGGGACGGGACAGAGACGGGGACACGGGGACGGGACAGAGACGGGGACGGGACAGAGACGGGGACACGGGGACGGGACAGAGACGGGGATGGGACAGAGACGGGGACACAGGGATGGGACAGAGACGGGGACGGGACAGAGACGGGGACACGGGGACGGGACAGAGACGGGGACACGGGGACGGGACAGAGACGGGGACACGGGGACGGGACAGAGACGGGGACACGGGGACGGGACAGAGATGGGGACACGGGGACGGGACAGAGATGGGGACACGGGGACGGGACAGAGATGGGGACACGGGGACGGGACAGAGACGGGGACACGGGGACGGGACAGAGACGGGGACACGGGGACGGGACAGAGATGGGGACACGGGGACGGGACAGAGACGGGGACGGGATGGACCCGGGGGAGTAATGATGACCAGACACTGTTGAAATGTACCATTCTCCCCTCAGGAAGGCTGCAGGTAATTCTGTCACATGGTCACACACATTGTTTACTGATATAACACTTACACAATGGGACTACTTACACCATTGCACGGAAGTTGCAAAAAATCTGTTCCTACCTGTTATGAAACTGAGTAGAAAAACAAGAGAGAATGTGGGCGTGTTCGAACCGGCAGTTATCGGCATGGTACCCAGAGTTACTCCACCTGCCAATCACATGAGACCATTAGTAAACCGCAGACAATGTCCAGTCACACCTCATCCCTCAGTGCGTTGACCCCTGTGCCCTGTAACCCTGTCACTGTACACCCAACCAGACTGACGGTATAGTGAGCAGTACAGTGCTGCATTTATATAGCACCTTTAACATTGTAAAATGTCCCAACCCGTTTCACAGGAACGATTATCAAACAAAATTTGGCACCGAGCCACATAAGAAGATATTAGGACAGGTGACCAAAAGCTTGGTCAAAGATCTAGGTTTTAAGGAGCGTCATAGAGGAGGGAGAGGTCGAGAGGTGGAGAGGTTTAGGGAAGGACTTCCAGAGCTGAAGGCACGGCCGCCAATGGTGGAGCGGTGAAAATCGGGGATGCACAAGAAGCAAGAATTGGAGGAGCGCAGAGATCTCGGAGGGTTGTAGGGCTGGAGGAGGTTACAGAGATAGGGAGGGGCGAGGCCATGGAGGGATTTGAAAACAAAGATAAGAATTTTAAACAATGCAATGTCGGAGGGTCAGTACTGAGGGAGCGCTGCACTGTCGGAGGGTCAGTACTGGGGGAGTGCTGCACTGTCGGAGGGTCAGTATTGAGGGAGCGCTGCACTGTCGGAGGGTCAGTACTGAGGGAGCGCTGTACTGTCGGAGGGTCAGTACTGAGGGAGCGCTGTACTGTCGGAGGGTCAGTACTGAGGGAGCGCTGCACTGTCGGAGGGTCAGTATTGAGGGAGCGCTGCACTGTCGGAGGGTCAGTACTGAGGGAGCGCTGTACTGTCGGAGGGTCAGTACTGAGGGAGCGCTGTACTGTCGGAGGGTCAGTATTGAGGGAGCGCTGCACTGTCGGAGGGTCAGTACTGAGGGAGCGCTGTACTGTCGGAGGGTCAGTATTGAGGGAGCGCTGCACTGTCGGAGGGTCAGTACTGAGGGAGCGCTGTACTGTCGGAGGGTCAGTACTGAGGGAGCGCTGTACTGTCGGAGGGTCAGTATTGAGGGAGCGCTGCCCTGTCGGAGGGTCAGTACTGGGGGAGTGCTGCACTGTCGGAGGGTCAGTATTGAGGGAGCGCTGCACTGTCGGAGGGACAGTATTGAGGGAGCGCTGCACTGTCGGAGGGTCAGTACTGAGGGAGCGCTGTACTGTCGGAGGGTCAGTACTGAGGGAGCGCTGTACTGTCGGAGGGTCAGTACTGAGGGAGCGCTGCACTGTCGGAGGGTCAGTACTGAGGGAGCGCTGCACTGTCGGAGGGTCAGTACTCAGGGAGCGCTGCACTGTCGGAGGGTCAGTACTGGGGGAGTGCTGCACTGTCGGAGGGTCAGTACTGAGGGAGTGCTGCACTGTCGGAGGGTCAGTACTGAGGGAGCACTTCACTGTCGGAAGGTCAGTACTGAGGGAGCGCTGCACTGTCGGAGGGTCAGTACTGAGGGAGTGCTGCACTGTCGGAGGGTCAGTACTGAGGGAGCACTTCACTGTCGGAAGGTCAGTACTGGGGGAGTGCTGCACTGTCGGAGGATCAGTATTGAGGCAGTGCTGTACTGTCGGAGGGTCAGTACTGAGGGAGCACTTCACTGTCGGAAGGTCAGTACTGAGGGAGCGCTGCACTGTCGGAGGGTCAGTACTGAGGGAGCGCTGCACTGTCGGAGGGTCAGTACTGAGGGAGCGCTGCACTGTCGGAGGGTCAGTACTGAGGGAGCGCTGCACTGTCGGAGGGTCAGTACTCAGGGAGCGCTGCACTGTCGGAGGGTCAGTACTGAGGGAGCGCTGCACTGTCGGAGGGTCAGTACTGAGGGAGCGCTGCACTGTCGGAGGGTCAGTACTCAGGGGGCGCTGCACTGTCGGAGGTACAGTAATTTGGTTGAGACATTAAACCGAGGCCCTGTCCGCCCTCTCCGGTGGATGTAAAAGATCCCATGGCAACTATTCGAAGAAGAGCAGGGGACTTCTCCCTGGTATCCTGGTCAATATTTACCCCTCAACCAACATCCGTACAACAGCTTATCTGATCATTATCTCGTTGCTGATTGTGGGATCTTGCTGTGCACAAATTGGCTGCCACATTTCCTACATTACAACAGTTACTGCACTTCAAAAGTACTTCATTGGCTGTGAAGATCTTTGGGATGTCCTGAGGTGGAGAAATGCAAGTCTTCAAGTTCAGTGACCTGCCTGAATCTGCCTGGAGTCCCACCTGGGACCGCATCTATCCATCAGGCTTTATGGGATGTAAAATGATAATGAATTACTGAAGAATAGAGCAGGAAATGGACAGCGGAGGACTCCGTGGATCGTGGACCCCTAAACAAGGCAGCCTATCGATCTGGTGGAGCTTTGTACCCTGATGATGTGACTGTTAGATTTCTACCTGATCGAAACAGGTTTGGAAGACTGACATTTTGGTAATTTGAAAGGGTCAGGGAGTGAGAAAGTAATGTTACAACACAATAACTTCCAGAATGTTCTCGGTTTCAATGGTGCAATGCACTGTTTACAGTCTGCAAGGTCTGATCACACTGATAAAGTGTTTATCTTCCTTCCTCTCAGTCTTTATCAAATACACAGCTCACCAGAATCTGAACTGCCTTGTTGAGCGATTTTATATGACAGGCCGTGTCTCAGGAGGTCTCAGTGCACCACTCCCATATTTACATTTCAATCGTGTAAATCAGATGCAAAAGTGATCCCAACGTGTAGCAGTCATGCAACAATGACTGACACTGTGCAACAATGACTGACACCGTGCACAATGACTGACACCGTGCACAATGACTGACACTGTGCAACAATGACTGACACCGTGCACAATGACTGACACCGTGCACAATGACTGACACCGTGCACAATGACTGACACCGTGCACAATGACTGACACCGTGCAACAATGACTGACACTGTGAACAATGACTGACACCGTGCACAATGACTGACACCGTGCACAATGACTGACACCGTGCACAATGACTGACACTGTGCAACAATGACTGACACCGTGAACAATGACTGACACCGTGCACAATGACTGACACTGTGAACAATGACTGACACCGTGCACAATGACTGACACCGTGCACAATGACTGACACTGTGCAACAATGACTGACACCGTGCACAATGACTGACACCGTGCACAATGACTGACACCGTGCACAATGACTGACACCGTGCACAATGACTGACACTGTGCAACAATGACTGACACTGTGAACAATGACTGACACCGTGCAACAATGACTGACACCGTGCAACAATGACTGACACCGTGCAACAATGACTGACACTGTGCACAATGACTGACACCGTTCACAATGACTGACACCGTGCAACAATGACTGACACTGTGAACAATGACTGACACCGTGCAACAATGACTGACACCGTGCAACAATGACTGACACTGTGAACAATGACTGACACCGTGCACAATGACTGACACCGTGCAACAATGACTGACACCGTGCAACAATGACTGACACTGTGCACAATGACTGACACTGTGAACAATGACTGACACCGTGCACAATGACTGACACTGTGCACAATGACTGACACTGTGCAACAATGACTGACACCGTGCAACAATGACTGACACCGTGCAACAATGACTGACACCGTGCAACAATGAATGACACCGTGCAACAATGACTGACACTGTGAACAATGACTGACACTGTGAACAATGACTGACACCGTGCACAATGACTGACACTGTGCACAATGACTGACACCGTGCAACAATGACTGACACTGTGAACAATGACTGACACCGTGCACAATGACTGACACCGTGCACAATGACTGACACCGTGCACAATGACTGACACGGTGCGCAATGACTGACACCGTGAACAATGACTGACACCGTGCACAATGACTGACACCCGAACAATGACTGACACCGTGAACAATGACTGACACCGTGAACAATGACTGACACCGTGCACAATGACTGACACCCGAACAATGACTGACACCGTGCACAATGACTGACACCGTGAACAATGACTGACACCGTGCACAATGACTGACACCCGAACAATGACTGACACCGTGAACAATGACTGACACCGTGCACAATGACTGACACCGTGAACAATGACTGACACCGTGCACAATGACTGACACTGTGCACAATGCGAAGCACTGCTGTGGTCTCATCACTAAAGGGAAGCATGTCGTCATTGTGGCAGCTCATTTACTAAATCAAAAGCAAAATACCCGCTCCCCGCCCCACGGCATCTTCCTGTGTGAGCGCAGGAGATGCAACACCTGCCCTTTCACCTCCTCCCTTCCCACCATCCAGGGCCCCAAACACCCCTTCCAAGTGAAACAATGATTTACTTGTACTTTGATTTACTTGTACTTCAATTTACTTGTACTTTAATTTACTGGACTGTATCCGCTGCTCACAGTGCGGTCTCCTCTACATTGGGGAGAACAAACACAGACTGGGTGATCACTTCGCTGAACTCCTCCGCTCAGTCCACAAGTGTGACCCTGACCTGCTCCCACTCTGACCTCTGTCCTCGGCCTCTTACACTGTTCCAATGAAGCTCAACATAAGCTCGAGGAACAGCCCCTCATCTTTCATTAGACACTTTACAACCTTCCGGACTCAACATTGATTTCAATAACTTCAGATCAGAATCACTGCTCCCATTTTTTCGGACAGCAGGTGCTGGTAATGGTTCTGCTGTTGCCATTGACAGCGACAGGTAAGAAGATGGTGCTCGGGCCAGCTGGGAGCAGCTCGGCATGAAGGAGGCTGCAGATGTCCACGACTACATGTCGAGTGACTCTGAGCCTCCGTGTGCACTGCTGCTCAGAGAGGTCCAGGAGGCTGAGCTACTCGAGACCCATCTTTTGTTTCTTAACCTGTCCCATTCCCACCCTCCTCACCTTGCACCATCATCCCTTTTATCATTTAATCACTCCTGCCCTCCACCCTATCACAGTCCTTCCCTTTTGTTCTTTTCTCCCCTCCGTCCCCCCCTTTTCCCGATTCTGTATTTGCTAAAAAAATGTTTTAATCTTCAACGTCTTCTAGTTCTGATGAGAGGTCACCGGCCTGGAACATTGGGCCTGATATTACCAGGGTGGTGGGTTCGCGGTGGGGGGGTGATTGGGCGCGTTGGTAACGCGCCCGGTGAAATCAGTCTGCCCCGAACGCAATCACAGGCTGATTGGATCCACTTACCTCTTGTTCCGGGTTCCCCGCTGCTGATCTGCGCGGCGGGCGGACTGCGCATGCGCAGTAAGGTCTGTCAGCTGGAGGCGCTCTATTTAAAGGGGCAGTCCTCCACTGACTGATGCTGCAAGAAATAGGAAAAATTACAGCATGGAGCAGCCCAGGGGGAAGGCTGCTCCCAGTTTAATGATGCCTCACTCCAGGTATCATTGGATGGGAGGAGGGGGAGGAGGAGGAGGAGGAGGAGGGGAGGGGGAGGACAGAGATCTTCCCCCCGGCGGGCGGGAGGAAGCGGCCTGCCTCTGCCACCAAGAAGGCCTGGCTCGTTCCCCTACACTCCGTCTGCCACTTAAGCTATTTATTTTGGTATTTCAGGTCGTTTACAGACCTGATTAACGAGATATTTTAGGAGGGTTGGGATCTAACAAACAACTGGGACTGTTTCCTGTACTGGGGGAAACACTCCCAGTTCAAATGGACGTGTTGCAGCTGTCAGTCTGTGGCAGCTGCAAAGGTCCATTTGACAGGTGGGGGGGAGACCCTCACTCATTGCAGGAGGCCACTCTGTCACTTTGGACAAAGTTTGGCCTCCACCACCCTCCTCCTGACAATAAAATTCACCAACATGCACACTTACCCCGGTGTCCAGACACATGTACCTACCTTGCGGACCCCCTCAGATGCACATCTTCCGGATGGGGGGCCGCTGTAGCTGCAGTCATGACCTCCTCGGAGGGCGAACAGCATCACCAGCCTCACCAGCCACGCCGTCCACCTCTGACACGTGGAGCTCCACAACACAGTGTTGTGACACATCCACCTGTACAGCAGGAGGGAGGGCAACCGCAGAGAGAGATGCGTCGCAGAGGGCACTACCCTCGCCACAGGGTCCACAGACCGAGGCTCAGCTTCCTGGACCTCTCTGAGCAGCAGTGCACACGGAGGCTCAGAGTCACTCGACATGTAGTCGTGGACATCTGCAGCCTCTTTCATGCCAAGCTGCTCCCGGCTGGACCGAGCACCATCTTCTTACCTGTCGCTGTCAAAGTCACCACTGCCCTCAACAACTTCTCCTCTGCATCCTTCCAGGCTGCAACCGGGGGCATCGCCGACGTCTCTCAGTCATCTGCACAAAAAAGCCCTGCAAATACACCTACACCCACTCTGCAGTGACACAATGGGTGGTATCAGTTGTGGGTCTTCATAGTGATCCTCAGGAAAGGGCATTATTGCACAAACCAGACAAGATTCGCGAAGACGTGGCAGTAGTGGTGACAATATAATGTGTAATGTGAGTTGCTCAGAAATTAAATATAAGTAAAAACCATGACAAACCCTCAAACACCCTTGTGCATCCCCTTCATGCTCACGACACGTTTGCCTTACGCTTCCTACTGCACATATCTGATGCATGCCCTGTGGCTGCAGCACAGGTAGTGGCAGGTTGAGTGAGGCTGGCCGTGAGAGAGATGCATGAGAGGGTGAGTACGAGATAGAACCATGAGATTGTATGAGGATTGGGTTGAGTGGTAGTGGCGGGATGAGTACTGGCGAGGTGAGTAAGTGCAGGTAAGATGAGGATGAGCTTTGAGTGGGTGTGAGGAGTCATGTGACAGAGTAGTGTTGGCAGTGCTGAAGGAGATGTGGGTTGGGGGCGGTGATGTGTCAGACGGAGTGCAGGGGAAAGACTACGTGTACTCACTGTGGCTGACCTACTGAGGTCATTGCAGCGCCTCCTGCTCTGTATGCAGGTGGGCGATATGTTGGTGGCGCAGGTGACCTCCTCTGCCACCTCGAGCCAGGCCTTCTTAGTGGCAGAGGCAGGCCGCTTCCTCCCGCCCGCCGGGGGGGGAGATCTCTGTCCTCCCCCTCCCCTCCTCCTCCTCCTCCTCCTCCTCCTCACCCCATCCAATGATATCTGGAGTGAGGCATCATTAAACCTGGGAGCAGCCTTCCCCCTGGGCTGCTCCATGCTGTAATTTTTCCTATTTCTTGCAGCATCAGTCAGTGGAGGACTGCCCCTTTAAATAGGGCTCCTCCAGCTGACAGACCTTACTGCACATGCTCAGTCCGCCCGCCGCGCAGATCAGCAGCGGGGAACCCGGAACAAGAGGTAAGTGGATCCAATCAGCCTGTGATTGCGTTCGGGGCAGACTGATTTCACCGGGCGCGTTACCCACGCGCCCAATCACCCCCCCACCGCGAACCCACCACCCTGGTAATATCGTGGCGTGTTTCCCCCAGTACGGGAAACAGTCCCAGTTGTTTGTAAAATCCCACCCCTCCTAAAATATCTCGTTAATCAGGTCTGTAAACGACCTGAAATACCAAGATAATTACTTTACGTGGCACCCCGCTGGCTTTAATTGCCGGCGGGAGTCCCACATGCGGGGGCTGCGCGCGCATGTCAGCGCGTCTGTGGGGAACCCGGAAGTGGGCGGGTTGGAGCCGGGCTCCTGACCCGCCCTGGGAATCCCCGATTTTCGGAGCCCCCCCCGCCAGGAACACACCCGATCGCGGGTGCTAAAATAGAGCCCTCTATCTCTGTCTCTGCACTAAGATCAGTTCGAGATCAATCAATTCATCGAATCAGCATCAACAGTTCCTGTGAAATCCAAAGTCAAAATTTTAAGCATTGAAGGCGCCCAATCGACAATCACCACTGGACCAACTCAGGGGAGAAACAGGTCAGTCTCGCTCCTAACACCAATAACCCGAATAATTACCACCAGGAAGATGGAAATCACCCACCCCCCCCGACCAGAAACTAAACCCTCAAACCCCCCCAGTATAAAATAAACCCTCAAACCCCCCCCAGGATAAAATAAACCCAAACCCCCCCCCAGGATAAAATAAACCCTCAAACCCCCCCCCCCAGGATAAAATAAACCCTCAAACCCCCCCCAGTATAAAATAAACCCAACCCCCCCCCCCCAGGATAAAATAAACCCAAACCCCCCCCAGGATAAAATAAACCCAAACCCCCCCCCAGGATAAAATAAACCCAAACCCCCCCCCAGGATAAAATAAACCCAACCCCCCCCCAGGATAAAATAAACCCAACCCCCCCCCAGTATAAAATAAACCCAAACCCCCCCCCCCCCAGGATAAAATAAACCCAAACCCCCCCCCAGGATAAAATAAACTCAAACCCCCCCCCCCAAGTATAAAATAAACCCACAAACCCCCCCCAGTATAAAATAAACCCACAACCCCCCCCCCAGTATAAAATAAACACACAACCCCCCCCCAGTATAAAATAAACCCACAACCCCCCCCCAGTATAAAATAAACCCACAACCCCCCCCCCAGTATAAAATAAACACACAAACCCCCCCCAGTATAAAATAAACCCACAACCCCCCCAGTATAAAATAAACACACAACCCCCCCCCCAGTATAAAATAAACACACAAACCCCCCCCAGTATAAAATAAACCCACAACCCCCCCAGTATAAAATAAACCCACAAACCCCCCCCAGTATAAAATAAACCCACAAACCCCCCCCCAGTATAAAATAAACACACAACCCCCCCCCAGTATAAAATAAACCCACAACCCCCCCAGTATAAAATAAACACACAAACCACCCCCCCAGTATAAAATAAACACACAAACCCCCCCAGTATAAAATAAACCCACAACCCCCCCAGTATAAAATAAACACACAAACCACCCCCCCAGTATAAAATAAACACACAAACCCCCCAGTATAAAATAAACACACAACCCCCCCCCAGTATAAAATAAACACACAACCCCCCCCCCCAGTATAAAATAAACCCACAAACCCCCCCCAGTATAAAATAAACCTACAAACCCCCCCCAGTATAAAATAAACCTACAAACCCCCCCCCAGTATAAAATAAACCCCCCTCCCCCACCGCCCCCCCCAGCCTCTGTCAGTACCATCCAGTACCTGATGGTAGAGCTGGGTAAAATGTTGGGCTAATATCCATCTTATTGATTGGCCTGATGAACGTGTTTGTTGTGATCGATCTCGTTATTCTCCGACGGGTGATCATATATCACTGTATGATGGTCGCACCATTCCTGCCCATCTCACTCTGCTTTCTATCTCAGTTACCTACCGTGTGTTAGGATGGTGATAATTCCATGTTGTGATCTGTAGTCTGGAGATTCAAACATCCCTGAATTGGTTGGCTGTTTCGATCAGTCAGTGGGGACGAGCACCTTCCAGCTCCACATGTTCACAATTATTCCCTGGATCAGAAAGCGGCTGGGCCGTGGAGCAACAGGTTAAGCCACAGCTTCTGTTCTGTGAGTATACTTTACCTCTGGCACTGCTCACTACACAAATAAGCTTTTCATTCCATCAAATGCAACTGAATTAAAACAGCAATAAAATGGCAGTTTCCTGCCATATACTGTGCCCCGTCACCAAAGATCAGCAAAATATAACATTACAAAATGTGAAAGTGAAAAAAGGAACATACTGCAATCGGGAAATGAAATCTGGGAACAATGTGACAGGCAAACCCAGCACACTCATCCCACCGTTAGTGATTCTCACATCCTGCTCACTCAACCCATGGCTATTTATTCTCACACCCAGCACACTCACCCCACTGTGAGTGATTCTCACACCCAGCACACTCACCCCACTGTGAGTGATTCTCCTTCCCAACACACTCATAGAATCATAGAAATTTAGGGCCCATCATGTCTGTGCCGGCCGACTAAGAGAGCCACCCAGCTTAGTCCCACTTTCCAGCACTTGGTCCGTGGCCCTGTTGTTTACGGCACTTCAGGTGCACATCCAGGTACTTTTTAAATGAGTTGAGCGTTTCTGCCTCTCCCACCCTTTCAGGCAGTGAGTTCCAGACCCCCACCACCCTCTGGGTGAAAAAAATTCTCCTCAACTCCCCTCTAATCCTTCTACCAATTACTTTAAATCTATGCTCCCTGTTTATTGACCTCTCTGCTAAGGGAAATAGGTCCTTCCTATCCACTCTATCTAGGCCCCTCATAATTTTATATACCGCAATTAAATCTCCCCTCAGCCTCCTCTGTTCCAAAGAAATCAACCCCAGCCTATCCAATCTTTCCTCATAGCTAAAATTCTCCAGTCCTGGCAACATCCTCGTAAATCTCCTCTGTACCCTCGAGTGCAATTACATCCTTCCTGTAATGTGGTGTCGAGAACTGTACGCAGTACTCAAGCTGTGGCCTAACCAGTGTTGGGATGTTCATGGGATGTGGGCATCGCTGGCGAGGCCGGCATTTATTGCCTCATCCTAATTGCCCTTGAGAAGGTGCGGGTGAGCTGCCTTCTTGAACCGCTGCAGTCTGTGTGGTGAAGGTTCTCCCACAGGTCTAGCATAACCTCCCTGCTTTATTAACCACCTGATCTATCTGTCCTGCTACCTTCAGTGATCTGTGGACATGCACTCCAAGGTCCCTCTGTTCCTCTACACCTCTCAGTATCATCCCATTTAGAGTGCATTCCCTCGTCTTGTTTGCCCTCCCCAAATGCATTACCTCACAGTTAGAATCACAGAATCATAGAATGCTTACAGCACGGAAGGAGGCCATTCGGCCCATCAAGTCCATGGTGGTTCTCTGCGAGAGCAATCCAGCTAGTCCCACTCCCCCGCTTTATCCCTGTAGCCCTGCAAATTTTTTCCTTTCAAGTACTTATCCAGTTCCCTTTTGAAGGCCATGATTGAATCTGCCTCCACCACCCCCTCGGGCAGCGCATTCCAGATCATAACCACTCGCTGTGTAAAAAAGTCCTCATGTCACCTTTGGTTCTTTTGCCAATAACCTTAAATCTGTGTCCTCTGGTTCTTGACCCTTCCACCAATGGGAACAGTTTCTCTCTATCTACTCTGTCTAGACCCTTCATGATTTTGAATACCTCGATCAAATCTCCTCGCAACCATCTCTGTTCCAAGGAGAGCAACCCCAGCCTCTCCAGACTATCCACGTAAATAAAGCCCCTCATCCCTGGAATTATTCTCGTAAATCTTTTCTGCACCCTCTCTAAGGCCTTCACATCTTTCCTAAAGTGCGGTGCACAGAACTGGACACAATACTCCAGTTGTGGCCGAACCAGTGTTTTATAAAGGTTCATCGTGACTTCCATACTTTTGTACTCTATGCCTCTATTTATAAAGCCCAGGATCCCGTATGCTTTTTTAACCACTTTCTCAACCTGCCCTGCCACGTTCAACGATTTGTGCACATATACCCCCAGATCTCTGTTCCTGCACCCCTTTTAGAATTGTGCCCTCTAGTTTATATTGCCTCTCCTCGTTCTTCCTACCGAAAAGTATCACTTCATATTTTTCTGCATTAAATTTCAGCTGCCGCGTGTCCACCTATGCCACCAGCCTGTCTATATCCTCTTGAAGTCTATCACTATCCTCCTCACTGTTTACTACCCTTCCAAGTTCTGTGTCATCTGCAAATTTTGAAACTGTGCCCTGTACTCCCAAGTCCAAGTCATTAATATATATCAAAAAAAGCAGTGGTCCCAGCACCGACCCCTGGGGAACACCACTGTACACCTCCCTCCAGTCCGAAAAACAACCGTTCACCACTACTCTCAGTTTCCTGTCCCTTAGACAATTCTGAATAGGTCACTATTGCCCCCTTTATTCCATGGGCTATAATCTTGATGATAAGCCTACCATGCAGCACTTTATCAAACGCCTTTTGAAAGTCCATATACATCACATCAACTGCATTGCCCTCATCAACACTATGTTACCTCATCAAAAAACTCTATCAGGTGAGTTAAACATGATTTACCTTTAACAAATCCGTGCTGGCTTTCACTAATCAATCCACCCTTGGCCAAGTGACTGTTAATTCTGTCCCGGATTATTGTTTCTAAAAGTTTCCCCACCACTGAGGTTAAACTGACTGGCCTGTAGTTGCTGGGTTTATCCTTACACACTTTTTTCTACTTCTCCAGATTGAATTCCATTTGCCACTTTTCTGCCCACCTGACCAGTCCATTGATATCTTCCTGCAGTCTACAGCTTTCCTCCTCACTATCAACCACACGGCCATTTTTTGTATCATCTACAAACTTCTTAATCAAGTCCCCTACATTTAAGTCCAAATCATTAATATATATCACAAAAAGCAAGAGATTTAGTACCAAGCCCTGTGGAACCCCACTGGAAACAGCCTTCCAGTCACAAAAACACCCGTCGACCATTACCCTTTGCTTCCTGCCACTGAGCCAATATTGGATTTAATTTGCCACTTTCCCTTGGATCCCAAGGGCTTTTAGTTTTCTGACCAGTCTGCCATATGGGACCTTATCAAAAGCCTTGCTAAAATCCATGTAGACTACATCAAACGTGTTACCCTCAACGACCCTCTTTGTTACGTCCTCAAAAAATTCAATCAAGTTAGTCAGACACGACCTTCCCTTAACAAATCCATGCTGATTGTCCTTGATTAATCCGTGCCTTTCTAAGTGACAGTTTAACCTGTCCTTCAGAATTGATTCCAATAATTTGCCCACCATCGAGGTTAGACTGACTGGCCTGTAATTACTCAGTCGAGCCCTTTCTCCCTTTGTAAACAACGGTACAATGTTAGCAGTCCTCCAATCCTCCGGCACCAGGCCTGTATCCAGGGAGGATTGGAAAATGATGGTCAGAGCCTCCGCTATTTCCTCCTTTGCTTCTCTTAACAGCCTGGGATACATTTCATCCGGGCCTGACGATTTATCTACTTTCAAGGATGCTAAACCCCTTTATACTTCTGTTTATCCCATTCTGTTTATGTTTATCCCATCCAATATTTCACACTCCTCCTCCTTAACTACAATCGCTGCATCTTCCCTCTATTTTGTGAAGACTCACCTCACTGTTGGTGATTCTCACACCCTGCTCGTTCACCCCACTGTAACAGGACAGCACAGGACAGCAGGAAGGTGATTGGTTGGTGAGTATCACTGTTTTTTCTCTCTAAGTTAGGACAGTGGGTTAAATTAACAGCTTAAATTAATAATTTACAGTAGATAAATTAATTAGTTAATAAAACTAAGGATAGCAAGTGATTAAAACCTCTAATAAAGTAAATAAATAAATTCTGTTTCGACAAGACAGTGCAGGTTTTGCTGTAACTGCAGCATGTGGGAGTTTGTGGAGAGCAGTGTGATCCCAGGCAACATCTGCAATAAGTGTCTGCAACTCGAGGAACTTCGGCTCAGAGTTGTTGAGCTGGAGTGTGAGGTGCAGACACTGTGGTGCATCAGGGAGGGGGAAAGTTACCTGGACACTTCGATCCAGGAGGCAGTCACACCCCTTAGATTAGGTAATAGTTTCGATTTGTTCAGTGGTCAGGGACAGGAGGATGTGCCTGCGAGTCAGGGGGGTATGGGGACCCAGGATGTAGTGATGGAGGAGTCTCAGCCCTTGACCTCGTCCAACAGGTACGAGGTACTTGCTACCTGTGTGAATGAGAACAAAGACTGCAGGGAGGATGGGCAAACTCACCACAGCACCGTGGTACAAGTACGGGGAGTAAAACGGAATGTGGTCGTGGTAGGGGACAGTAGAGTCAGGGGGACAGATACTGTTCTCTGCAGCCGCGAGAGTGAGTCCCAAAGGCTGTGTTGCCTGCCCGGTGCCAGGGTTAAGGACATCTCCTCGCGGCTGAGAAAGAACTTGGAGCATGAGGGGGAGGATCCAGTTGTCGTGGTCCACGTAGGGACCAACGACATAGGTAGAACTAGGAATGAGGTTCTGCTGAGGGAGTTTGAGGAGCTTGGGTCCAAATTAATAATCTCTGGATTACTACCTGAGCCAAGCACAAATTGGCATCGCGTCAAACAGATCAGAGTGTTAAATGCGGGGCTCAAAGAGTGGTGTGGGAGACAGGGGTTTCAATTCATGGGGCACTGGCACCAGTACTGGGGAAAGAGGGAGCTGTTCCTTTGGGATGGGCTCCACTTAAACCAGGCTGGGACCAGTGTCCTGGCGAATCGAGTGACTAGGGCTGTAGATAGGGCTTTAAACTAAAAAGAGGGGTTGGGTTGGTGTCAGGTGAGGGGAAATTTAGAAATCTGAAGTGAAAAGTCAAGGCAACAGAACAGTGTAGTGATTTGGGTAAAAACAAGCAGAGTGTGACAGGAAGGGACAGAGAGTTTACCGATAATAGAGCATCAACAAGTAAGGTCAAAGCAGGGAAAAATGGTAAAAAGTTAAAATTACAGGCTCTTTATCTGAATTCACGAAGCATTCATAACAAGATAGATGCATTAATGGCACAAATAGAGATAAGTGGGTTTGATCTAATCGCCATTACTGAGTTGTGGTTGCAAGGTGACCAAGGTTGGGAACTAAATATTCCAGGGTACTCGACGTTTATAAAAGCCAGGCAGAATGGAAAAGGAGGGGGGAGGGTAACCATAATAATAAAGGATGAGATAAGGAGAGTGGTGAGAAAGGATCTCGGCTCAGAAGACCAGGAAATAGAATCAGTCTGGGTGGAAATAAGAAATAACAAGGGGCAGAAAACACTGGTGGGAGTAGTTTATAGGCCCCCTAACAGTAGCCATATTGTTGGACAGAGAATTAATCAAGAAATAACAGGAGCTTGTAACAAAGGTAATGCAATAATTGTGGGGGACTTTAATCTTCATATAGACCGGGCAAATCAAATTGGCAAAAGTAGTTTGGAGGACGAGTTCATGGAATGCATTCGAGACAGTTTCCTGGAACAAAACGTCGTGGAACTAACCAGGGAACAGGCTATTTTAGACCTTGTATTGTGTAATGAGACAGGTTTAATTAGTAATTTCATAGTAAAGGACCCTCTGGGGAAGAGTGATCATAATATAATATGATAGAATTTCACTTAAGTCAGAAACTAGTCTTAAACTTAATCAAAGCCAATTATGTAGGTATGAGGGGCAAGTTGGCTACGGTAGATTGGGAAATTAGATTAATAGGTATGACGGTAGATAAACAATGACAAACATTTAAAGAAATATTTCATAATTCTAAACAAATTTACATTCCATTGAGAAATAAAAACTCCATGGGAAAAGTGATCCACCCGTGGCTAACTAAAGAAGTTAAGGATAGTATTAGATTAAAAGAAGAGGCTTATAATGTTAACAAGAAGAGTATTAAGCCTGAGGATTGGGAGAGTTTTAGAAACCAGCAAAGGATAAGCAAAAAATTGATAAAAAGGGAGAAAATAGAATATGAGAGTAAACTAGCAAGAAATATAAAAACAGATTGTGAGAGCTTCTATAAGTATGTAAAAAGGAAGAGATTAGTGAAAGTAAATGTGGGTCCCTTAGAGGCTGAGACAGGAGAAATTATAATGGAGAATAAGGAAATGGCAGAGACATTAAACAAATATTTTGTATCTGTCTTCACAGTCGAAGACACAAAAAAATACCAGAAATAGTGGGGAACCAAGAGTCTAATGAGAGTGAGGAACTTAAAGTAATTAATATTAGTAGAGAAAAAGTACTCAAGAAATTAATGGGACTAAAAGCTGATAAATCCTCTGGACCTGATGGCCTACATCTGAGGGTTCTAAAAGAGGTGGTTGCAGAGATAGTAGATGCATTGGTTGTGATCTTCCAAAATTCCCACGATTCCATGAACTAAAGGGTACAATTCTAAAGGGGGTGCATGAACAGAGAGATCTGGGGGTATATGTGCACAAATCGTTGAAGGTGGCAGAGCAGGTTGAGAAAGCGGTTCAAAAAGCATACGGGAACCTGGGATTTATAAATTGAGACATAGAGTACAAAAGCAAGAGAATTGGTTAACAGACAGGAAACAGAGAGTAGGAATAAATGGGTCTTTTTTGGGGTGGCAGGCAGTGACTAGTGGGGTACCACAGGGATCAGTGCTTGGGCCCCAGCTATTCACAATATATATCAATGATTTGGATAAGGGAACCAAATGTAATATTTCCAAGTTTGCTGACAACACAAAACTAGGTGGGATCGTGAAGAGGATACAAAGAGGCTTCAGGGCGATTTAGACAAGTTGAGTGAGTGGGCAAATACATGGCAGATGCAGTATATTGTGGGTAAATGTGAAGTTATCCAGTTTGGAAGGAAAAACAGAAATGCAGAGTATTATTTAAATGGTGATAGATTGGGAAATGTTGATGTACAAAGGGACCTGGGTGTCCTTGTACACCAGTCACTGAAAGCAAACATGCAGGTGCAGCAAGCAGTTAGGAAGGCAAATGGTATGTTGGCCTTCATTGCAAGAGGATTTGAGCACAGGAGCAAGGATGTCTTACTGCAGTTATACAGGGCCTTGGTGAGACCACACCTGGAGTATTGTGTGCCGTTTTGGTCTCCTTATCTAAGAAAGGATATACTTGCCATAGAGGGAGTGCAGCGAAGGTTCACAGACTAATTCCTGGGATGGCAGGACTGTCGTATGAGGAGAGATTGGGTCGACTCGGCCTATATTCACTCGCGTTTAGAAGAATGAGAGGGGATCTCATTGAAACATATAAAATTCTGACAGGGCTAGACACACTGAATGCAGGGAGGATGTTTCCCCTGGCTGGGGGGTCCAGAACGAGGGGTCACAGTCTCAGGATATGGTGTAGGACATTTAGGGCTGAGATGAAGAGAAATTTCTTCACTCAGAGGGTGATGAACCTGTGGAATTCTCTACCACAGAAGGCTGTGGAGGCCAAGTCACTGAATATATTTAAGAAGGAGCTAGATAGATTTCTAAACACAAAAGGCATCAAGGGGTATGGGGAGAGAGCGGGAATATGGTATTGAGATAGAGGATCAGCCATGATCATATTGAATGGCGGAGCAGCTCGAAGGGCCGAATGTCCTACTCCTGCTCCTATTTTCTATGTTTCTATGAGTTATGATGAACGTTTCTAAAACACTGGTTCGGCCACAATTGGAGTAATGTGTCCAATTTTAGGCACCGCACTTTAGGAAGGATGTGAAGGCCTTGGAGAGGGTGCAGGAAAGATTTACTCGAATGGTTCCAGGGATGAGGGACTTCAGTTACGTGGATAGACTGGAGAAGCTGGGGTTGTTCTCCTTAGAACAGAGAAGGTTGAGAGGAACCATAGAATCATAGAATCATGGAAAGGTTACAGCATGGAAGGAGCCCATTCTGTCCATCGAGTTCGTGCTGGCTCTATGCAAGAGCAATCCAGCTGATCCCACTCCCCTGCCCTTTCCCTGTAGCCCTGCAATTTTTTCCTTTCAAGTACTTATCCAGTTCCCTTTTGAAGGCCTTGATTAAATCTGCCTCCATCCCCCATCCTCGGACAGTGCATTCCAGATCCTAACCACTCACTGTGTAAAAAGGTTTTTCCTCATGTCACCTTTGGTTCTTTTGCCAATCGCCTTAAATCTATGTCCTCTGGTCCTTGACTCTTCCACCAGGAGATTTGATAGAGGTGTTTAAAATCATGAGGGGTCTAGACAGAGTAGATAGAGAGAAACTGTTCCCATTGGCAGAAGGGTCAAGAACCACCAATGGTGGAGTAATTAAATTTGGGGATGCGCAAGAGGCAAGAATTGGAGGAGCGCAGAGATCTCGGAGGGTTGTAGGGCTGGAGGAGGTTACAGAGATAGGGAGGGGCGAGGCCACGGAGGGATTTGAAAATGAGAATGTATCTCCAATAAATTTGTCAGCGAGCACAGAGGTGATGGGTGAACGGGACTTGGTGCGAGTTAGGATACGGGCAGCAGAATATTAGATGAGCTCAAGTTTATGGAGGGTGGAAGATGGGAGGCCGGCCAGGAGAGCATTGGAATAGTCGTGTCTAGAGGCAACAAAGGCATGGATGAGGGTTTCAGCAGCAGATGAGCTGAGGCAGGGACGGAGACGGGCGATGTTACGGAGGTGGAAGTAGTTGGTCTTGGTGACGGAGCGGATATGGGGTCAGAAGCTCATCTCGGGGTGAACTAGGACGCCAAGATTGTGAACAGTCTGGTTCAGCCTCAGACAGTGACCGGGGAGAGGGATGGAGTCGGTGGGTGGGGACTGAAGACAATGGCTTCGGTCTTCCCAATATTTAGTTGGAGGAAATTTTTACTTAGTCGGACAAGCAATGTGACAAATCAGAGACAGAGGAGGGGTCGAGAGAGGTGGTGGTGAGGTAGAGCTGGGTGTCATCAGTGTCTATGTGGAATCTGACATTGTGTTTTCAGATGATGTCGCCGAGAGGCAGCGTGTAGCATCTGGTTAGTAATTCTGTTATTACTAGCACCTTGAGCGGTACTAGTTAACAATTCTGTCATTTCTAGGACCTTGGCCACTACTGGCTAGTAATTCTGTTATTACTAGCACTTTGACCAATACTGGTTGATAATTCTGTATTACAACCAGCACTTAGACCAGTTCTGGTTAGAAATTCTGCACTACGACTAGCACTTTGACCAATACTGGTTACTAATGCTGTGTTAATACCAGCATTTTTACCACTAGTACCTTGAAAAGTACTGGTTAGTTATCATGTGTTAGTACTCGTACTTTTACCAGCACTTGTTAGTAACGTTGTGTTACAACTAGCACTTTTAGAGGTACTGTTTAGTAATCCTATTATTTCCAGCCCCTTTACCATTTCTGGTTGGTAATTCTGTTATTACAAGCATTGTGAGTGGTACTGGTTAATAATCATTTCTCGCACCTTGATCATTACTGGTTAGTAATTCTGTTACTCTTAGCACTTTGACCAGTATTGTGATGTAATTCTGTTACAATTTTCACCTGGACATGTACAGATTAGTGATTCTGAATTACTACTAGCACTTTGACCAGTACTGGTTATTAATTCTCTGTTACGACTAGTACTTGTTAGTAATTGTGTGTTCCTACTTCCACCTTGACCAGTACTGGTTAGAAAATTCTGTGTTAATACCAGCACTTTGACCAGTACTGGTTAGTAATTCTGCATTACTATTAACACTTTGAGCAGTATTGGTTAATAATTATGTCAGAACTAGCACCTTGATCAGTACTGGTTAGTAATTCTGTGCTACTTCTAGCATTTTGACAGGTCCTGGTTAATAATTCTGTGATGATACTAGCACCCTGACCCCATACTGGTTGGTAATTCTGCATTATGACTAGCACTTTGACCATTACTGGTTAGTAATTCTGTGTTATGACTAACACTTTCACCAATACTGTACAGTAATTCTGTCACTACCAGCACCTTGACAGGTCCTGGTTAATAATTCTGTGATGATACTAGCACCCTGACCCCATACTGGTTAGTAATTTTGTGTTACTACTAGCACTTTGACCACCACTGGTTAATAATTCTGTGTTACTACTGGCATTTTGATCAGTATTGTTTAGTGCTCACATACATTAACCAGTACTGGTTTGTAATTCAGTGTTACAACTAGCACATTCACCAGTACTGGTGATTAATTCTGTGCTATAACTAGCACTTTGACTAGTACTGGTTAGTAATTCTGTGTTAATACCGGCAGGTTGACCTGTACTGGTTAGTAATTATGTGTTACTACTAGCACCTTGACCAGTATTGGATAGTAATTCCATTTCTACTAGCATCTTGACCAGTGCTGATTAGTAATTCTGTTACTACTAGCACCTTGACCAGTACTAGGTAGTAATTATTTTACTATTAGCATCTTTACTAGTACTGGTTAGTAATTCTATTACTACTAGCACATTGAATAATACTTGATAGTAATTCTATCACCTTGACTAGTACTGGTTAGTAAATCTGTGTTACTACTAGCACATTGACCAGTACTGGTTAATAATTTTGTGTTACCACTAGCACCTTGACCAGTACTGGTTAGTAATTCTGTTAGTTCTAGAACCTTGATCATTATTGGTTATTAATTCTGTATTACTACTCGAACTTTGACCAATACTGGTTAGTCATTTTGTGTTACTACTAGCACCTTGACCTGCACTGCTTAGTGATTCTGTTACTACTAGCACCATGACTAAACTGGTTAGTAATTCTATAATTATTAGCACTTTCACCAGCACTGGTTAATAATAATGCTTTTCTCCTAGCACTTTGACCAATACTGGTTAATAATTGTCACTTCTTGAATCTTGACCATTATTGGTTAGTAATTCTGTTACTACTAGCACTTTCACCAGTGCTGGTAGATAATAATGTTTTTCTATTACCACTTTGACCAGTACTGGTTAGTTATTAAGTGTTACTTCTAGCACTTTGAACAGCCTTGGTTAGTAATTCTGAGTTAATGATAGCACCTTGACTAATACTGTTTATTAATTCTGTCATTTCTAGAATCTTGACCATTATTGGTTTGTAATTCTGTTACTACTGGCATTTTGACCAGTACTGGTTAGTAATTCTGCTACAATTTTCACCTGGACAAGTAATGGTTAGTCATTCTGTGTTACAACTAGCACATTCTGTGTTATGGCTAGCATTTTGACCAATACTGGCTAGAAATTTTGTGTTACTACTAGCACTTAGACTAGTCCTGGTTAGTAATTCTGTGTTAATACTAGCACCTTTACAATATACAGGTTAGTAATTCTGTCATACTACCAACACTTTGACCAATGCTATTTAGTCATTTAGTAGCACTTTGAGCTGCACTGGGTATTAAATCTGTGTTACTACTAGCACATTGACCAGTACTGGTTAGTAATTCTGATATAATTTTCACATGGACAAGAAGTGGTTAGCACTTTGACCATTACCCGTTAGTAATTCTGTTATTACGAGCATTATGACCAATACTGGATAATAATTCTGCTACTACTAGCACACTGACCAATACTGGTGAGTAATTCTATGTTACTTCTAGCATCTTGACCAGTACTGTTCAGCAATTCTGTGTTCCTACTAGCACCTTGACCAGTGCTGGGTGGTAATTCTTTATTACTAGCAACTTTACCAATACTGGTTAGTATGATTTCAAAGTGTTCAGTTCCATTCGCAACCCCTCATATAATGAAGCAATCCGAGCCCGCATGCAGCAAGACCTGGACAACATCCAGGCTTGGGCTCATAAGTGGCAAGTAACATTTGCTCCAGATAAGTGCCAGGCAGTGACCATCTCCAACAAGAGAGAGTCTAACCACCTCCCCTTGACATTCAACGGCATTACCATCGCCGAATCCCCCACCATCAACATCCTGGGGGTCACCATTGACCAGAAACTTAACTGGACCAGCCACATAAATACTGTGGCTACAAGAGCAGGTTAGAAGCTGGGTATTCTGTGGCGAGTGACTCACCTCCTGACTCCCCAAAGCCTTTCCACCATCTACAAGGCACAAGTCAGGAGTGTGATGGAATACTCTCCACTTGCCTGGATGAGTGCAGCTCCAACAACACTGAAGAAGCTCAACACCATCCAGGACAAAACAGCCCGCTTGATTGGCACCCCATCCACCACCCTAAACATTCACTCCCTTCACCACTGGCGCACTGTGGCTGCAGTGTGTACCATCCACAGGATGCACTGCAGCAACTCGCCAAGGCTTCTTCGACAGCACCTCCCAAACCCGCGACCTCTACCACCTAGAAGGGCAAGAGCAGCAGGCGCATGGGAACAACACCACCTGCACGTTCCCCTCCAAGTCACACACCATCCCAATTTGGAAATATATCGCCGTTCCTCATTGTCATTGGGTCAAAATCCTGGAACTCCCTTCCTAACAGCACTGTGGGAGAACCGTCACCACACGGACTGCAGCGGTTCAAGAAGGCGGCTCACCACCACCTTCTCAAGGGCAATTAGGGATGGGCAATAAATGCCGGCCTCGCCAGCGACGCCCACATCCCATGAAAGAATTTTAAAAATTTAGTTATTACTAGCACTTTGAATAATAGTGGTTAATAATCCTGTGTTACTTCTCAGACCTTGACCAGTACTGATTAGTAATTTTGTGTTACTATTAGCACCTTGACCAGTACAGGTTAGTAATTCTGTCATTTCTAGAACCTTGACCATCATTGGTTGTAATTCTGTGTTACGACCAGCTTGTCGACCAATACTGGTTAGTAATTTTGTGTTACTACTGGTACCTTGACCAGAACTGGCATGTAATTCTGTGTTACTACTAGCACTTTGAACAGTACTGGCTAGTAATTCTGTGTTACTACTAGTACTGTGATGTGTACTGGTTAGTAATTATGTATTACTACTAGCACCTTGACTTGTACTAGTTAGTAATTCTGTACTACTAGCACTTTTACCAGTACTGGTTAGTAATAATGCTTTTCTATTAGCACTTTGACCAGTACTGGTTATTAATTCTGAATTACTTCTAGCACTTTGACCAGTCCTGGTTAGTCATTCTGTGTTAATACTAGCACCTTGACCAGCACTGGTTAGTAATCTTGTTGTACTACCAGCACTTTGACCAGTACTATTTAGTCATTCTGTGTTACTACTAGTTCGTTGACCAGAACTGGTATGTAATTCTGTGTTACTATCTGCACTTTCACTGGTAGCGATTAGTAATCCTTTGTTACTACTAGTGCCTTGACCAGTATTTATTAGTGATTCTGTGTTACTACCATCACCTTCACCAGAACTAGTTAGTACTCCTGTTACGACTTGCACCGTGACCATTTATGGTTAGTTATTCTGTTTCTACGAGCAGCTTGACCAGTACTCGTTAGTATTTCTGTGATCATTTTCACCTGGACAAACACAGTTTATTAATTTAGTGTTCATAGTAGCACTTTTACAGGTAATAGTTAGTAATTCTGTGTTATTACTAGCACATTGAACATTATTGGTTAGTAATGTTGTGTTTTTGCTAGTGACATGAGACATACTGGTTAGTAATTCTGTGATACTGGTATGTGTTACTACTAGCACCTTGTCCAGTATTGGTTAGTAATTCTATGTTACTTCTAGCACCTTGAGCAATACTGGTTGGTAATTCTGTTACAACTTGCACTTGGACAATTACTGGTTAGTAATTCTGTGTTACTACTAGCACCTTGAACAGCACTGGTTAGTAATTCTGTTGAACTACCAGCAATTTGACCAATACTATTTAGTCATTCTGTGTTACTATTAGTACGTTGAACAGAACTGGTATGTAATTCTGTGTTACTTCCTGCACTTTCACCAGTACTGATTAGTAATTCTGTTTCACTACTGACACCTTGACCAGTACTGGTTTGTAATTGTGTGTTGCTACTAGTGCCTTGACCAGTACTGGTTAGTAATCATAGAATCATAGAAAGGTTCCAGCACGGAAAGAGGCCATTCAGCCTATCGAGTCCGTGCCGGCACTATGCAAGAGCAATCCAGCTAGTCCCACTCCTCCGCCCTTTCCCCGTAGGCCTGCAAATTTTTCCTTTCAAGTATTATCCAGTTCCCTTTTGAAGGCCATGATTGAATCTGCCTCCACCACTCCTTTGGGCAGTGCATTCCAGATCCTAACCACTCGCTGTGAAAATAGTTTTTCCTCATGTCACCTTTGGTTCTTATGCCAATCACCTTGAATCTATGCCCTCTGGTTCTTGACCCTTCCACCAATGGGAACAGTTTCTCTCTATCTACTCTGTCTGGACCCTTCATGATTTTGAATACCTCGATCAAATCTCCTCGCAACCGTCTCTGTTCCAAGGAGAACAACCCCAGCTTCTCCAGTCAATCCGTGTAACTAAAGTCCCTCATCCCTGGATTCATTCTAGTAAATCTCTTCTGCACCCTCTCTAAGGCCTTCACATCTTTCCTGAAGTGCGGTGCCCAGAACTGAACACAATACTCCAGTTGTGGCCGAACCTGTGTTTTATAAAGGTTCATCATGACCTCCATACTTTTGTACTCTATGCCTCTATTTATAAAGCCCAGGATCCCGTATGCTTTTTTAACTGCTTTCTCAACCTGCCCTGCCACCTTCAACGACTTGTGCACATATACCCCCAGATCTCTCTGTTCCTGCACCCCTTTTAGAGTTGTGCCCTCTAGTTTATATTGCCTCTCCTCATTCTTCCTACCGAAATGTATCACTTCACATTTTTCTGCATTAAATTTCATCTGCCATGTGTCCGTCCATTCCACCAGCCTGTCTATATCCTCTTGAAGTCTATCACTATCCTCCTCACTGTTTACTACCCTTCCAAGTTTTGTGACCTCTGGAAATTCTGAAATTGTGCCCTGTGCACCCAAGTCCAAGTCATTGATATATATCAAGAAAGACAGTGGTCCCAGCACCAACCCCTGGGGAACACCACTGTACACCTCCCTCCAGTCCGAAAAATAACCGTTCACCACTACTCTCTGTTTCCTGTCCCTGAGACAATTCTGTATCCACGTTGCTATTGCCCCCTTTATTCTATAGGCCTCAATCTTGATGATAAGCCTACCATGCAGCACTTTATCAAATGCCTTTTGAAAGTCCATATACATCACATCAACTGCATTGCCCTCATCTACTCTCTCCATTACCTCATCAAAAAACTCTATCAGGTTAGTGAAACATGATTTGCCTTTAACAAATCCGGGTTGACTTTCCCGAATCAATCCACCCTCGTCAAGTGACCGTTAATTCTGTCCCAGATTATTGTTTCTAAAAGTTTCCCCACCACTGAGGTTAAACTGACTGGCCTATAGTTGCTGGGTTTATCCTTACACTCTTTTTTGAACAAGGGTGTAACATTTGCAATTCTCCAGTCCTCTGGCACCACCCCCGTATCTACGGATGTTTCGAAGATTATGGCCAGTACCTCCGCAATTTCCACCCTTACTTCCTTCATCATCCTAGGATGCATCCCATCCGGACCGGGTGACTTATCTACTTTAAGTACAGCTAGCCTTTCCAGTATCTCCTCTATATCCCATCCAGTATCTCAACTATATCTTCCTTTACTGAGACTCTGGAAGCATCTTCTTCCTTGGTAAAGACAGATGCAAAGTACTCATTTAGTACCTCAGCCATGCCCTCTGCCTCCATGAGTATATCTCCTTTATTGTCCCTAATCGGCCCCACTCCTCCTCTTACTACCCGTTTACTATTAACATGTCTGTAGAAGACTTTTGGATTCCCGTTTATGTTACAATTTTCATCTGGACAAGTAATGGTTAGTGATTCTGTGTTACAACTAGCACTTGACCAATACTGGTAATTGATTTTGTTACTTCCAGCACCTTGACCAGTACTGGTTAGTAATTCTGTGTTGCTACTACCACCTTCACCAGAACTGTTTAGTAATTCTGTTAATTCTTGCACCTTGACCATTTCTGGTTAGTTATTCATTTTCTACAAGCAGTTTGACCAGTAGTGGTGAGTGTTTCTGTGATCATTTTCACCTGGACCAGCACTGTTCATTAATTCTGTGTTAGTGGTTACACGTTTACGAGTAGTGGTTAGTAATTCTGTTTTACCACTAACACGTTGAATATTATCGGTTAAACATAGAAACATAGAAAATAGGAGCAGGAGTAGGCCATTCGGCCCTTCGAGCCTGCTCCGCCATTCAATAAGATCATGGCTGATCCCCTATCTCAATACCATATTCCCGCTCTCTCCCCATACCCCTTGATGCCTTTTGTGTCTAGAAATCTATCCAGCTCCTTCTTAAATATATTCAGTGACTTGGCCTCTACAGCCTTCTGTGGTAGAGAATTCCACAGGTTCATCACCCTCTGAGTGAAGAAATTTCTCCTCATCTCAGTCCTAAATATCCTACCCTGTATCCTGAGACTGTGACCCCTCGTTCTGGACCCCACAGCCAGGGGAAACATCCTCCCTGCATCCAGTCTGTCTAGCCCTGTCAGAATTTTATATGTTTCAATGAGATCCCCTCTCATACTTCTAAACTCGAGTGAATACAGGCCGAGTCGACCCAATCTCTCCTCATACGACAGTCCTGCCATCCCAGGAATCAGTCTGGTGAACCTTCGCTGCGCTCCCTCTATGGCAAGTATATCCTTTCTTAGGTAAGGAGACCAAAACTGCACACAATACTCCAGGTGTGGTCTCACCAAGGCCCTGTATAACTGCAGTAAGACATCCTTGCTCCTGTACTCAAATCCTCTTGCAATGAAGGCCAACATACCATTTGCCTTCCTAACTGCTTGCTGCACCTGCATGTTTACTTTCAGTGACTGGTGTACAAGGACACCCAGGTCCCTTTGTACATCAACATTTCCCAATCTATCACCATTTAAATAATACTCTGCCTTTCTGTTTTTCCTTGTGAAGTGGATAATTTCACATTTATCCACATTATACTGCATCTGCCATGTATTTGCCCACTCACTCAACTTGTCTAAATCGCCTTGAGCTTCTTTGCATCCTCCTCATAACTCATGATCCCACCTAGTTTTGTGTTGTCAGCAAACTTGGAAATATTACATTTTGTTCCCTCATCCAAATCATTGATATATATTGTGAATAGCTGGGGCCCAAGCACTGATCCCTGCGGTACCCCACTAGTCACTGCCTGACACCCGGAGAAAGACCCATTTATTCCTACTCTCTGTTTCCTGTCTGTTAACCAATTTTCAATCCATGCCAGTATATTCCCCCCAATCCCATGTGCTTTAATTTTGCACACTAACCTCTTATGTGGGACTTTATCAAAGGCCTTCTGAAAATCCAAATAAACCACATCCACTGGTTCTCCCTTATCTATTCTACCAGTTACATCCTCAAGAAACTCCAGTAGGGTTGTCAAACATGATTTCCCTTTCATAAATCCATGTTGACTATGTCTAATCCGATTGATATTTTCTAAATGTCCTGTTATCACATTCTTTATAGTAGATTCTAGCATTTTCCCTACTACTGATGTTAGGCTAACAGATCTATAGTTCCCTGTTTTCTCTCTCTCTCCTTTTTTAAATAGTGAGGTTCCATTTGCCACCCTCCAATCTGCAGGAACTGTTCCATAATCTATAGAATTTTGAAATATAACAACTAATGCATCCACTATTTCCATGGCTACCTCTTTTAGTACTCTGGGATGCAGATTATCAGGCCCTGGGGATTTATCGGCTTTCAGTCCCATTAATTTCTCCAGCACTATTTTTTTACTAATACTAATTTCCTTTAATTCCTCCTTCTCACTAGTCCCTTGGTTCCCTAGTATTTCTGGGAAGTTATTTGTGTTCTCTTCCGTGAAGACAGAACCAAAGTATTTGTTTAATTGCTCTGCCATTTCCCTATTCCCCATTATAAATTCTCCCGTTTCTGACTGTAAGGGACCTACATTTGTCTTCACTAATTTTTTTCTTTTTACATATTGTAAAAGCTTTTACAATCCACTTTTATGTTCCTTGCAAGTTTACTCTCCGACTCTATTTTTCCCCTCTTAATCAATCTCTTGGTCCTTTTTTGCTGAATTCTAAACTGTTCCCAATCCTCAGGCTTGCTACTTTTTCTGGCAACTTTATATGACTCCTCTTTGGATCTAATACTATCCTTAATTTCTTTTGTTAGCCATGGTTGGGCCGCTTTTCCTTTTGTGTTTTTGTGCCAGAAAGGAATGTATAATTGTTGCAATTCATGCATTCGTTCTTTAAATGTTAGCCATTGCCTATCCACCGTCATGCCTTTTAATGAAGCTTCCCAATCTATCATAGCCAACTCTCTCCTCATACCTTCATAGTTTCCTCTGTTCAGATTTAGGACTCTAGTTTCGGATTGGACTACTTCACTTTCCATCTTAATGAAGAATTCTATCATGTTATGGTCACTCTTCCCTAAAGGACCCCACACAACTTTTTAACCCCTTCTCATTGCACAATACCCAATCTAGGATACCCTGTTCCCTGGTTGGCTCCTCAACATATTGGTCTAAAAAACCATCTCATACACACTCCAGGAATTCATGCTCCACAGTATTATTGCTAATTTGGTTTGGCCAGTCTATATGTAGATTAAAGTCACCCATGATTACTGCAGTACCCTTGTTACAAGTATCTGTAATTTCCTGTTTGATCCCAGCCCCTACATTACCACTACTGTTTGGAGGCCTATAGACAACTCCCACCTGTGTTTCCTCCACCAGACTGATTCTACATCTTGATTTTCTGAGCCAATATCCTTTCTCACTATTGCTCTGATTTCATCCTTTTCCTTTTTGCCTGTCCTTCCTAAATATCGAATACCCTTGGATATTCAGCTCCCAGCCTTGGTCAACCTGCAGCCATGTCTCTGTAATTGCTATTATGTTATATCTGTTTACATCTATTTGCGCTGTTAATTCCTCTACCTTATTACAAATGCTTCGTGCGTTCAGATACAGTGCCTTTAGATTTGTCTTTTTAACATTTTTAGACATCTTAACATTTTTTGTACTTTGGCCCTATTTGTCTTATTACCATTTTTTCTTACCCAGACCCTATTTGTTGTTTTTTGTTTGTACGCTCTGTCCCTTCCTGACACAATCTGGTTATCCTTACCCCAATCACTTTCCTGCACAGCTTCTTTGTCTTTTCTCTTTAACATTCTAGATTTCTCTACACTGGGACCTTACCCCCACCCCCCACCCCCCACTTATTTAGTTTAAAGCCCTTTCTACCTCCCTAGTCATTCGATTCGCTGGAACTCTGGTCCCAGCGTGGTTCAGGTGTAGTCCGTCCCAACAGGACAGCTCTCTCTTTCCCCAGTACTGGTGTCAGTGCCCCATGAATCGAAACCCACTTCTCCCACACCAATCTGAGCTACACATTCATCTCTCTGATCCTTTCTAGATGGTAAAAAGTTAAAAACAGTGGATGTCCAAAGGGGCTTAGGGGTTCAGGTACATCGATCATTGAAGTGTCATGAACAGGTGCAGAAAATAATCAATAAGGCTAATGGAATGCTGGCCTTTATATCGAGAGGACTGGAGTACAAGGGGGCAGAAGTTATGCTGCAGCTATACAAAACCCTGGTCAGACCGCACCTGGAGTACTGTGAGCAGTTCTGGGCACCGCACCTTCGGAAGGACATATTGGCCTTGGAGGGAGTGCAGCGTAGGTTTACTAGAATGATACCCTGAGTTCAAGGGTTAAGTTACGAGGAGAGATTACACAAATTGGGGTTGTATTCTCTGGAGTTTCGAAGGTCAAGAGGTGATCTGATCGAAGTTTATAAGATATTAAGGGGAACGGATAGGGTGGATACAGTGCCTGAAGGACCCTCCATCGGTGCTATTTAAAGGGACCATGCAGGTGTTGCAGGTTAGTTGCTGGATTATTGCTTCTGGCTGCTGGAGGAGTAAGAAGTGTTTTTTGAAGCTCCCTATTCTTATTGAGAGTTCCTGCACTACTTTTGAGAGTGCTTTGGCAGGTATTGCCTTACGGGTCAGGAAACTACAACCCTGGTGGAACATTCCTGGCAACCATGGGCGGTCTGCTAGGGCTCCCGCTGGGCATTGATCACGACTGGGATCATGCAGAGAGGCCACGCCCAGCAGGTCAAGCTGCGAGGAGAGGGAGGGTGAGGAGGCGCAGGGCACTGAGCAGGAGGCCCTATCCAATGAGGGTCTTCAGGGATCAATTCTCTTACCTCAACATGATCGAGGAGGATTGCATCTGATGCCTGAGGTTCACCAAGGAAGCCGTGACCGAGATCTGTCAACTGGTGCGGCCACAACTGCAGCCTCAGAGCAGGGCGAGGACAGCATTGCCTGTGGCTGTGAAGGTCACCGTGGTGCTGAATTTCTACGGCTCAGGAGCATTTCAGGCCTCCGCTGGCGACATGTGCAACATCTCACAGTCTGCAGTGCGCTGCTGCATAAGAGAGGTCACAGACGCACTGTACCACATGAGGAACAGGTTCATCACCTTCCCTCTCCACAGAGACAAGCAGAACGAGCGAGCACGGGGGTTCGCCCACATTGCTGGCTTCCCCATGGTGCAGGGTGCCATGGACTGCCCACATATTGCCCTGCGTGCCCCGCACATCAACTCAGCCGTCTTCATCAACCGAAAGGGCTTCCACTCCTTCAATGTGCAGCTGGTGTGTGACCACATGCATCGAATCATGGAGGTCGATACCCGCTACCCTGGGAGCAGTCATGACACCTTCGTCATGTGGCAGTCCAACGTGCCAGTTATCTTTCACCCGACTCGGCAAGTCAAAGGCTGGCTAGTGAGCGACAAGGGCTATCCCCTCATGACGTGGCTCATGACACCGGTCAGGAACCCACACACACGTGCACAACAGGCCTATAATGAGAGCCATGCGGCCACACGCAACATTGTAGAGCACACCATAGGCCTCCTCAAACAACACTTCCGCTGCCTAGACTGGTCTGGAGGAGCCCTGCAGTACTCCCCTGAGTGGGTGGGCAGATTTGTGGTGGTCTGCTGCATGCTGCACAACCTTGCCTCATGAGGGATCAGCCTTTGCCACCAATGACTGCAGAAGATCCTGAGCCAGAGGTGGAGGAGGAGGGTGAGGAAGAAAAGGCAGAGGAGGTGGAGGAGGAAGAGGCTGAGGAGGAGCAGGAGGAGGGGATGGAGCCGGAAGAGGAGGTGGAAGAGGACGCAAGGGTGCAGCAGGAACCACAAGCCTTGTCTGCAAGCGCTCTGTGTGCTCGCCTGATCCATGCCCGGTATCAATAATTGGAACTACATCCCCCAACTCACCAATAGTCCGACATTCCCCACCTTTCCCCTCCCACAAGACAATCAAATCGCCCTCCATCATATTACACATTAGTTTCCCTCTCAGCTCATTGCATGAATAAAAACCACCACCAAATACAAAATCAAAGTCTCATTTATGGATTAATAAATGAAAATATGCAAACATATTCCCCCTTGTGCATTCCCTTAGTGCCTGTTGTCCGTGTGCCTTTCCCTATCCTAGTGCTCCGACGAGGTGCTTCCCCAGTGGATGGAGCGTGGGTGGTGGGAGGCTGCTGGCCTTCAATGGAGGAACGTCCAGATGGCCTTGGTGGATGACCTCGAGCAGCTCTGGGCCGGGAGGGCCCGGCTTCAGACTGCACCATCTCAGCATGGGCTGCAGCAGTCTGGCCTGGCTGGCCGACAGGCAACAACAGGGGCACTGGCGGAGTGGCAGGGGTGGGAGCTGGATTGCTGTTGTCCTGAGAGAGGACACCAGGTCCGACTGTCATGGCGCTACTGTCACTCTCCCAGGGCGGCGCCTCAGCAATCCTGGTGATCGGCTGGAGAACGGATTGCTGGAGTGCTGTGACACCCTGGAAGCCCCGTTATGGTCCCCAGAGCCAATGTAGCAGCAGTCTGAGCTTCCAAGGCAGCAGTCTGAGCTGCAAATGCAGCAGTCAGACCTTTGATGACATTGGTTTGTACTGCAATGGATGTTGTGACATCGGCCATCAGATGCTGCATCATGGTGGGTTCCACAGGTGCGCTGATGGAGGTGACCACCGTTCCATGTTGGAAACGATGGGCTCCAAGCTCTGCGCAAAGCCCTGTGCCAAGTTGGAGCTGGCCTCCTCCATGCCCCTTCTCATTGTGCACAGGCTTTCTGGCAGGTTTTCCAGTGCCCCAAGCATTTGTTGGTGTACGCCCATCAGCCATCTTCTGTAGCCTGGCCCATCGAAGTCCTCATCTGACTCCTCTGCAGCAGAACTAGTGAGCGACCTCGCCCTCCGGCGAATGGCTCCTGTGGTATCCGTTCCCTCCGCCCCGGCTCCTGCTCACTTGTGCTCGGTGTCTCACCACGTGCAGATCCCTCCTCAAAGCTAACCTCTAAAGGACGCGCAGTGTCAGTCTCTGAGCTGGTGGGTGTGAGTGTCAGATCGAGTGACGGTGTGGCTTCAGTGTCCTCCTCCTCCTCCCCCTCCTCCTCCTCCTCCTCCTCCTCAGACAGTGCCAGCTCCAGTTCTTGGGTATCTGCAATGACAAAGGGAAACAGGTTGAGTTGTGGAGTGGGGAGAGGAGCAAGTAAGAGGTGCGTGCTGGCAGCATGTGCAGCACATGAGTCAGAGAAGATTATGGGAGGAGGGAGATGTGGAAAAGGAGAAGGATCATTAGATATGCAGAGACCCCTTTGACCGGACCTCCAGCACGGCACGTTGTAACGGCTGCAGCGACGGCCCGCCCAATGATCCGCAGCACAGTCTCCTCGAGGGGGGGTGAGGACGTGTAGACGTGCCCGTCCAGCCTCAGGTCCCTCCTGCTGGTGGGTGTTATGCGCCACCTTCTCCTGCAAGACAGAGGACAGTGTGTCAGTGAGTGTCCTGCAAGGTGTGTGGGTGATGTGCCCGTCATGGTTGAATAGCTGTCAGTTTGTGTGACTTGTGAATGATGGTTGTGTGGCCTACTAGTATGGTACTATGTGCGGGTGAGATGCAGCATTGTGTATGGACGGGCAGTGTTTGTTGGTGGGTGGGTGACGGGGAGTGTCGTGCGGAGTATTGGTGCAGTTGGTTGGATGTGCTACTTGACACTTGCATTCACTCACCTTGACCACTCGTGTCAAATCATTGAACTTCTTTCAGCACTGCACCCACGTGCGTGATGCAATGCTCCTGGTGTTTACTTCCTGCACCAAAGCCTGCCAATGCCTGCGGAGCTGCAGTCTGGAGGGTCTCCGGTCACCCTGCGGGTACATGTTGACCCTACTTTCATCCATGCCTTCCACCAGGGCCTCCAGAGCATCATCAGAGAAGCGTGGAGCTCTCTCTTATGCTGGTCCAGCCATTCTCGTGGCCATCTTTCCCTCCTGTAAGTAAGCTGTGTATCTGCCATTACCTTTAAGAGGTGCAGGCTGCTGATGACGTGCGCTGTGCACGCCCCATTTCCAACTTCCTCATTCTCCGTGCAGCCTCTCAAAAGTGTGGGTTGCACTTGCTGCACGGAGACATCACGGTAAGTAGCAGGCAGCACAAAATTCACGTGCTGCCTGCGTAGGGTCCATCAGGCGCAGGGTACGAGCGCATCGCGCTACCCCCGCCCGAAAACGGACCGTTATCCAATTTTTCCCCCAACCTCCCTTTAAGAGGTTGAGCTCCCCCTGCTGGTGGAAAGTGCGAATTGCATTGAATCTTCGTGTCAATGCGGATTTCCAACGCTGCTTGCAGGTAAGTCCTCAGGCCGGACGAAAGTCTCGTCCTGCCTGCACAGGGGCCATTAAATGAGGGTTAATAGCAGATCATGTTCTTATGTTCTTATCACACTACCCACGCCCAATAATAGACCTTATCGAATTTTTCCCCCTTTGTGTTTTTGCTTGTGACATGAGTAATACTGTTTAGTAATTCTATGATACTGGTGTGTGTTACTACTAGTATCTTGTCCAGTACTGGTAAGTAATTCTGTTACTGCTAGCACCTTGACTACTATTGGTTAGTAATTCTGTTACTATTAGCACATTGACCAGTACAGGTTCGTAATTCCCTGTTCCTGCACCCCTTTTAGAGTTGTGCCCTTTAGTTTATATCGCCTCTCCTCATTCCAGAGCTTAGGGCCTAGGCAGCTGAGACACAGCCACCAGTGGTGGAGCGATTAAAATTGGGCATGCACAAGAGGCCAGAATTGGAGGAGCGCAGAGATCTTGGAAGGTTGTAGGGTTGGAGGAGGTTACAGAGATAAGGAGGAACGAGGCCGTGGAGGGATTTGAAAACAAGGATGAGAATTTTAAAAGCAAGGTGTTCCCGGACAGTGTGTTGGCAGGCTGTAACTAGTGGGGTGCTGCAAGGATCAGTGCTCGGGCCTCAGCTATTTACAATCTATATTAATGACTTAGATGAAGGGACTGAGTGTAATGTATCCAAGTTTGCTGACACTACAAAGCTAGGTGGGAAAGTAAGCTGTGAGGAGGACACAGAATCTGCAAAGGGATATAGACAGGTTAAGTGAGTGGGCAAGAAGGTGGCAAATGGAGTATAATGTGGGGAAATGTGAGATTATTCACTTTGGTAGGAGGAATAGAAAAACAGAATATTTTTTAAAGGGTGAGAGACTATTAAATGTTGGTGTTCAGACAAACTTGGGTGTCCTTGTACACTAAACACAGAAAGTGAACATGCAGGTACAGCAAACAATTAGGAAGGCAAATGGTATGTTGGCCTTTATTGCAAGGGGGTTGGAGTACAAGAGTAAGGAAGTCTTGCTGCAATTGTACAGGGTTTTGGTGAGACCACACCTGGAGTACTGTGTACAGTTTGGTCTCCTTACCTAAGGAAGGATATACTTGTTTTAGAGTTGGTGCAACAGAGGTTCACTTGATTGATTCCTGGGATGAGAGGGTTGTCCTGTGAGGAGAGATTGAGTAGAATGGGCCTATACTCTCTGGAGTTTAGAAGAATGAGAGGTGATCTGAGAGGGCTTGACAGGGTAAATGCTGAGAGGCTGTTTCCAGCAGGAGAGACTAGAACTAGTCTCAGGATAAGGGGTCCGCCATTTGCACTGAGATAAGGAGGAATTTCTCCACTCAGAGGTTTGTGAATCTTTGGAATTCTCTACCCCAGAGGGCTGTGGATGCTCAGTCGTTGAGTATATTCAAGGCTGAGAGTGATAGATTTTGGGACTCTAGGGGAATTAAGGGATATGGGGATCGGGCGGGAAAGTGGAGTTGAGGTCGAAGGTCATCCATGATCTGATTGAATGGTGGAGCAGGCTCGAGGGGCCGAATGGCCTACTCCTGCTCCTGTTTCGTATGTTCTTATGGACCAGGAGCCAGCGAGCACAGGGGTGATGGGTGAACGGGACTTGGTGCGAGTTAGGATACGGGCAGCAGAGTTTTGTATGAGCTCAAGTTTAAGGAGGGTGGAAGATGGGAGAGCATTGGAATAGTGCAGTCTGGAGGAAACAAAGGCACGGATGAGGGTTTCAGCAGCAGATGAGCTGAGGAGGATGGAGTGGTCAATGTGTCAAAGGCTGCAGACAGGTGGAGAAGGATGAGGAGGGATAGTTTACCACGGTCACTGTCACACAGGATGTAATTTGTGACTTTGATAAGGGCCGTTTCAGCACTGTGGCAGGAACAGAAACCTGATTGGAGGGATTCAAACATGGAGTTGTGGGAAAGATGGGCACAGATTTCGGAGAAGACAAAATGTTCAAAGACTTTGGAGAGGAAAGGGAGGGTGGAGATGGGGCGGGAGTTTACAAGGTCAGAGGGGTCAAGCGTGGGTTTTTTGTGGGGGGGGTGATGGCAACAGATTTGAAGGGGAGGGGACAGTACCTGAGGAGAGGGAACTGTTAACAATATCAGCTAACATGGGGGGTTTTCTCTTTGTGCCTGCGTTGAGCTCGATTTGGCTCTGACAACGTGAGTGACTCTGAGCACCCTGGGAGGGGCTTCCCCACTGACTGTGAAACGTTCTGAGCAGCAGGCACAAGATTCCTAAAGGGCCTTCCTATGTTTGAGAGTTTAATGGAGGAGGAGCAGCACAGGATGGAGTAAACGAGGGTGAAGCAGCTTCTGAGGTGTGGGGAAGGGGGTGGGTGAAGGTGGGGGTGGGAGCGCTGGAGGCAGGTTGGGGGTGGATAATGGACTCGCTCCTGGCTGGTTCTGAAGTGGGTGAGGGGGAGGGTGAAGGGGAGGGGGAGGGGGACGGGGTGAGGTAGCAGGTGGGGTGATGGGAAGGCATGGAGAGGGTGGTGGAGAGGTTGGGGACGAGAGGTCACTCAGTGCCTGGTCCTGGGGGTGAGAGGTTACTCAGGGCCTGTCCTGGGGGTGAGAGGTCACTCAGAGCCTGTCCTGGGGGTGAGAGGTCACTCAGGGCCTGTCCTGGGGGTGAGAGGTCACTCAGGGTCTGGTCCTGGGGGTGAGGAGGTCACTCAGGGCCTGTCCTGGGGGTGAGAGGTCACTCAGGGCCTGTCCTGGGGGTGAGAGGTCACTCCCCCCGGGACAGCTCCCCCTCCCCCTCCCCCGGGACAGCTCCCCCTCCCCCTCCCCCCCGGGACAGCTCCCCCTCCCCCTCCCCCCCGGGACAGCTCCCCCTCCCCTCCCCCTGGGACAGCTCCCCCTCCCCCTCCCCCGGGACAGCTCCCCCTCCCCCTCCCCCCGGGACAGCTCCCCCTCCCCCTCCCCCCGGGACAGCACCCCCTCCCCCTCCCCCCGGGACAGCTCCCCCTACCCCGGGACAGCTCCCCCTCCCCCTCCCCCCAGGACAGCTCCCCCTACCCCCGGGACAGCTCCTCTCTCCCCCTCTCCTTCTCTTCTTCTCTCCTCTCTTCTCCCCCACTCCCTACCCCCTCCCCTCTCCTAACCCCCTCCCCTCCCGCTCCCCCCGGGACAGCTCCACTCTCCCTCCCCCCTCTCCCTTACCCCCTCCCCCCCTCTCCCTCACCCCTCCCCACTGTCCACCTGGGACAGCTCCCCTCTCCCCCTCCCGCTTCCCTCTCCCCCTTTCCCGCTCTCTCTCTCCCTCGTCCCCCCTCCCACTCCCGCCGGGACAGCTCCCCTCCCTCCCCCTCTCTCTCCCTCCTCCCCCCGGGACAGCTCCCCTCTCCCCAGCCCCTCACCCTCTTCCCCCCCCCCCCACCACCCACCTCTCCCCACGGGACAGCTCCCTTCTCCCCCTCCCCCTCCCACCGGGACAGCTCCCCTCCCTCTCCCTCTCTCCCCCTCCCTCTCCCTCCACTCTCTCTACACCCTCCACCCCACTCTCTCTCACCCCTCCACCCCACTCTCTCTCCCCCTCCCCCCACTCTCTCTCCCCCTCCCCCCACTCTCTCTCCCCCTCCCCCACTCTCTCTCCCCCTCCCCCCACTCTCTCTCCCCTCCCCCCACTCTCTCTCCCCCTCCCCCCATTCTCTCTCTCCCCCCTCCACCCCACTCTGTCACCCCCTCTCTCTCTTTCTAGCCCCTCTCTCCCACCCCGCTTCTCTCCCCGCCTTCCCTCCCTCCCTCTCTCCCCCGCCCTCCTCCCTCGCTCCCCCGCCCTCCCTCCCTCTCTCTCTCTCCCCCGCCCTCCCTCCCTCTCTCTCTCTCCCCCGCCCTTCCCTCCCTCCCCCGCCCTCCGTCCCTCTCTCCCCCACCCTCCCTCCCTCTCCCTCCCTCCCTCCCCCACCCACCCTCCCTCCCTCTCTCTGTCTCCCCCCCCCGCTTTCCATCTCCTTCTCACTCCTTCTCTCCCTCTCCCTCCCCTTTCCCGTATCTCCCTCCCCACCCTCTCCCTCTCTCTCCCACACGACAGCTCCCCCCCCCCCCCCCCCGCAGGACAGCTCCCCACTGCCACCCCCCCCCAGGACAGCTCCCCACCCCATCCCCCCCCAGGACAGCTCCCCACCCCCTCCCCCAGGACAGCTCCCCACCCCCTCCCCACCCCAGGACAGCTCCCCACCCCCTCCCCCCCCCAGGACAGCTCCCCATCCCCTCCCCCCCAGGACAGCTCCCCAACCCCCTCCCCCCCAGGACAGCTCCCCACCCCCTCCCCCCAGGACAGCTCCCCACCCCCTCCCCCCAGGACAGCTCCCCACCCCCTCCCCCCAGGACAGCTCCCCACCCCCTCCCCCCACCCCAGGACAGCTCCCACCCCCTCCCCCCCCCAGGACAGCTCCCCACCACCCCCCTCCCCCCCCAGGACAGCTCCCCACCCCCTCCCCCCCCAGGACAGCTCCCCACCCCCTCCCCAGGACAGCTCCCCCACCCCCTCCCCCCCAGGACAGCTCCCCACCACCCCCTCCCCCCCCAGGACAGCTCCCACCCCCTCCCCCCAGGACAGCTCCCCACCCCCTCCCCCAGGACAGCTCCCCCCCCCCAGGACAGCTCCCCACCCCCTCCCCCCCCAGGACAGCTCCCCACCCCCTCCCCCCCAGGACACCTCCCCACCCCCTTACCCCAGGACAGCTCCCCATCCCCTCCCCCCCCCAGGACAAGCTCCCACCCCATCCCCCCCCAGGACAGCTCCCCACCCCCTCCCCCCAGGACAGCTCCCCACCCCCCTCCCCACCCCAGACAGCTCCCCACACCCTCCCCCCCCCCAGGACAGCTCCCCATCCCCTCCCCCCCAGGACAGCTCCCCACCCCCTCCCCAGGACAGCTCCCCACCCCCTCCCCCCAGGACAGCTCCCCCACCCCCTCCCCCCAGGACAGCTCCCACCCCCTCCCCCCCACCCACCCCAGGACAGCTCCCACCACCCCCTCCCCCCCCAGGACAGCTCCCCACCACCCCCCCCTCCCCCCCCAGGACAGCTCCCCACACCCTCCCCAGGACAGCTCCCCACCCCCTCCCCCAGGACAGCTCCCCACCCCCTCCCCCCAGGACAGCTCCCCACCCCCTCCCCCCAGGACAGCTCCCCACCCCCTCCCCCCCACCCCAGGACAGCTCCCCACCCACCCCCTCCCCCCCAGGACAGCTCCCCACCACCCCCTCCCCCCCCAGGACAGCTCCCCACACCCCTCCCCCCAGGACAGCTCACCCTCCAGGACAGCTCCCCACCCCCTCCCCCCCCCCAGGACAGCTCCCCACCCCCTCCCCCCCCAGGACAGCTCCCACCCCCTCCCCCACCCCCTCCCCCCCTCCCCCCTCCCCCCCCCTCCCCCCCCCTCCCCCCCCCAGGACAGCTCCCCACCCCCTCCCCCCCAGGACACCTCCCCACCCCCTTACCCCAGGACAGCTCCCCATCCCTCCCCCCCCCCCCAGGACAGCTCCCACCCCATCCCCCCCCAGGACAGCTCCCCACCCCCTCCCCCCAGGACAGCTCCCCACCCCCCTCCCCACCCCAGGACAGCTCCCCACACCCTCCCCCCCCCAGGACAGCTCCCCATCCCCTCCCCCCCAGGACAGCTCCCCACCCCCTCCCCAGGACAGCTCCCCACCCCCCTCCCCCCCAGGACAGCTCCCCACCCCCCTCCCCCCAGGACAGCTCCCCACCCCCTCCCCCCCACCCCAGGACAGCTCCCCACCACCCCCTCCCCCCCAGGACAGCTCCCCACCACCCCCTCCCCCCCCAGGACAGCTCCCCACCCCCTCCCCAGGACAGCTCCCCACCCCCTCCCCCCAGACAGCTCCCCACCCCCTCCCCCCAGGACAGCTCCCCACCCCCTCCCCCCACCCCAGGACAGCTCCCCACCACCCCCCTCCCCCCCCAGGACAGCTCCCCACCACCCCCTCCCCCCCAGGACAGCTCCCCACCCCCTCCCAGGACAGCTCCCCACCCCCCTCCCCCCCCCAGGACAGCTCCCCACCCCCTCCCCCCCCAGGACAGCTCCCACCCCTCCCCCCCTCCCTCCCCCCCTCCTCCCCCCCCCTCCCCCCCTCCTCCCCCCCCCCCCCCCCTCCCCCCCCTCCCCCCCCCCCTCCTCCCCCCCTCCCCGGGCCAGCTCCTGTATTTTGGGGAAGTTCCCTGGGTGAGGCGCGGTGACTGGAGCCTGAGCCCGGGCCCGGCCCGCAACCTCCGGGATAGAAATGGAGAAGTGAGTGAGCGAGGGGCCGGGCCCGGGGACTCTCGCTCTGCCTCAGCCTAATGTCGCATTGGGAGGCGGACTGAAACAGGTAGGAGAGCGGCCGGAGCCGGGAGTGGGCCCGGGCCGGGGGGAGTGGGAGAGTGTGTCGGTGGGGAGTGGGAGAGTGTGTCGGGTGGGGAGTGGGGAGAGTGTGTCGGGGGGGGGGGTGGGGAGAGTGTGTCGGGTGGGGGGTGGGAGAGTGTGTCGGGTGGGGGGTGGGGGGAGTGTGTCGGGTGGGGGGTGGGGAGAGTGTGTCGGGTGGGGGTGGGGAGAGTGTGTCGGGTGGGGGTGGGGAGAGTGTGTCGGTTGGGAGTGGGGAGTGGGGAGAGTGTGTCGGTTGGGGGGTGGGGAGAGTGTGTCGGGTGGGGGGTGGGGAGAGTGTGTCGGGTGGGGGGTGGGGAGAGTGTGTCGGGTTGGGGGTGGGGAGAGTGTGTCGGTTGGGGGGTGGGGAGTGGGGAGAGTGTGTCGGTTGGGGGTGTGGGGAGAGTGTGTCGGGTGGGGAGTGGGGAGAGTGTGTCGGGTGGGGAGTGGGGAGAGTGTGTCGGGTGGGGGGTGGGGAGAGTGTGTCGGGTGGGGGGTGGGGAGAGTGTGTCGGGTGGGGGGTGGGGAGAGTGTGTCGGGTGGGGAGTGGGGAGAGTGTGTCGGGTGGGGAGTGGGAGAGTGTGTCGGGTGGGGGGTGGGGAGAGTGTGTCGGGTGGGGGGTGGGGAGAGTGTGTCGGTTGGGGGGTGGGGGGTGGGGAGAGTGTGTCGGTGGGGGGTGGGGAGAGTGTGTCGGTTGGGGGGTGGGGGGTGGGAGAGTGTGTCGGGTGGGGGGTGGGGAGAGTGTGTCGGGTGGGGGGTGGGGAGAGTGTGTCGGTTGGGGGGTGGGGGGTGGGGAGAGTGTGTCGGGTGGGGGGTGGGGAGAGTGTGTCGGGTGGGGGTGGGGAGAGTGTGCGGTTGGGGGTGGGGGGTGGGGAGAGTGTGTCGGGTGGGGGGTGGGGAGAGTGTGTCGGTTGGGGGGTGGGGGGTGGGGAGAGTGTGTCGGTGGGGGGTGGGGAGAGTGTGTCGGGTGGGGGGTGGGGAGAGTGTGTCGGTTGGGGAGTGGGGAGTGGGGAGAGTGTGTCGGTTGGGGGGTGGGGAGAGTGTGTCGGGTGGGGGGTGGGGAGAGTGTGTCGGGTGGGGGTGGGGAGAGTGTGTCGGGTTGGGGGTGGGGAGAGTGTGTCGGTTGGGGGGTGGGGAGTGGGGAGAGTGTGTCGGTTGGGGGTGGGGAGAGTGTGTCGGGTGGGGGGTGGGGAGAGTGTGTCGGGTGGGGGGTGGGGAGAGTGTGTCGGGTGGGGGGTGGGGAGAGTGTGTCGGGTGGGGGGTGGGGGGTGGGGAGAGTGTGTCGGGTGGGGGGTGGGGAGAGTGTGTCGGGTGGGGAGTGGGGAGAGTGTGTCGGGTGGGGGGTGGGGAGAGTGTGTCGGGTGGGAGAGTGTGTCGGGTGGGGAGTGGGGAGAGTGTGTCGGGTGGGGAGTGGGGAGAGTGTGTCGGGTGGGGAGTGGGGAGTGGGGAGAGTGTGTCGGGTGGGGGTGGGGAGAGTGTGTCGGGTGGGGGGTGGGGGAGTGGGAGAGTGTGTCGTTGGGGGTGGGGGTGGAGAGTGTGTCGGGTGGGGGTGGGGGGTGGGGGGTGGGGAGAGTGTGTCGGTTGGGGGGTGGGGAGTGGGGAGAGTGTGTCGGGTGGGGAGTGGGGAGTGGGGAGAGTGTGTCGGTTGGGGGTGGGGAGAGTGTGTCGGGTGGGGGTGGGGAGAGTGTGTCGGGTGGGGGTGGGGAGAGTGTGTCGGGTGGGGGGTGGGGAGAGTGTGTCGGGTGGGGGTGGGGGGTGGGGAGAGTGTGTCGGGTGGGGGGTGGGGAGAGTGTGTCGGGTGTGGGGTGGGGAGCAGAGCTGAGCGCGGCACTGACCAGAGTGAGAATGAGTGAATTTGCCTTGAGGATCATGTGATCCTTTAGAAGCCTGAGGAAAAATAATTGCCGAGCCAAACAAAATAGGAGGAGTGAACAAAAGCTCGGTCAAAGAGGTGGGTTTTCAGGAGGGTCATAAGGGGGAGAGAGAGGGGGAGGTTTAGGGAGGGAATTCCAGAGCTCAGGGCCGAGGCAGCTGTAGGCACAGCCGCCAATGGTGGAGTGAGGTTAAGGCAGCAGGCGAGAGTCAGACGAACAGAGTTTGAGTTGGGGGGGGTGTTGTGGGGCTGTATGAGGTTATGGAGATAGGGAGGGGCAAGACCATGAAAGGAATAAAACAGGAGGATAAGATTTCAAATTTGATTCATTGCCGGACCAGGAGCCAATGTCGGTCAGCGAGCACAGGGGTGATGGGTGAACGGGACTTGGTGCGAGTTAGGATACGGGCAGCAGAGTTTATGGAGGGTAGAAGATGGGAGGCCGGTCAGGAGAGCATTGGAATAGTCGAGTCTGGAGGTAACACAGGCATGGATGAGGGTTTCAGCAGCAGATGAGCTGAGGCAGGGGCAGAGACGGGCGATGTTACGGGGGTGGAAGTAGGCGGTCTGAGTGATGGAGCGGATATGGGGTCAGAAGCTCATCTCAGGGTCAAATAGGAAAACGAGGTTGTGAACAGTCTGGTTCAGCCTCAGACAGTGGCCGGGGAGAGGGATGGAGTAGGCGGTGGGGACCGAAGACAATGGCTTCTGTCTTCCCAATATTTAACTGGAGGAAATTGTGGCTCGTTGGACAAGCAGTGTGACCAATGAGAGACAGTGTCGGGGTCGAGGGAGGTGGTGGTGAGGTAGAGCTGGGTATCAGTGTCTGTGTGGAACCTGACGTGGTGTTTTCGGATGATGTCACCGAGGGGCAGCGTGTAGATGAGAAATAGGAGGGGCCACGGATAGATCCTCGGGGAACTCCAGAGGTAACGGTGTGGGAGTGGGAAGAGAAGCCATTGCAGGAGATTCCCTGGCTACGACTGGATAGATAAGTATGGAACCAGGTGAGGGCAGTCCCACCCAGCTGGACGATGGAGGAGAGGCGGTGGAGGAGGATGGTGTGGTCAATGTGTCAAAGGTTGCAGAGCGGATGAGGAGAGATGGTTTACTACGGTCCACTAATTGCAGAAAGAAGCAGATATATCAGGGAGGGAAGGAGGGAGGGGTTACAGCGAGGAGCATGAGGAGGAGGCAGCATCTCTGTGAACTGGGAGGAAGAGTTGGAGGGAGAGAGGGGCCTGTTTTTCTGATTGTGTTCACTGGGTTTATATGTGTACATTGGGCTGATTGGTCAGGTGGAGTTCTGTGACAAGGAATCTCATTTAGTTTTGTGAAGCACACAATAGTTTGAGGTGAGGGAATGGTGGCAGTAGAAACAGTCAAGGCAGGCAGGGTTATTAGGCCTATATAGTCAGTGTAGGGAAGTCATGCTCATAGTTGCTGCAAATCCTCAGAGACTGACCTCGTAGGATGACCCTTGAACATCCTTCTCTTTGGGCGAGTACCCATCAGGTCAGAGTCCCACAGCTCCGAAGCCAGGGGCAGCCTCCTCCTCGGCCTCCGCTGGGAAGGTGGCACATCCTCACCCACACTCCACTCCTCTGGCTCCCTAATGCCCTGCAAATCACCCAGTGCCACGTCCTCGCTAACGCTCTCTAACTGCGCTCGGGTGACCATATCTGAGCTGCAGCGTGGGAGTGAGAATGCCAGGGACGCGGGGGGTGAGATTGAGGGGGGCGGGGCAGAAGCTGGAGTATTCTGGGCAAATACATCTCCCTCTTCATCATCATTCTCTTCGTCTACCTCAGCATCGTAATTCACAAGGAAATAGTTGTATTTTTCTATCCTTCTCATCCTCCTCCTCCTGTTGATCTGCAGGAAATGAGAATATAAAGCTAAGAATGGGTGGGCACAACCCATCGGGATTAAGGAGACAGAATGAGGAGGGAGGCTTGTGGCTGAGTAAAGATATACAACATGCCCCTGATCTTGAATGGATGAATTGGTGAAAAGGTGGGGAGTTGGATGGGGTTCAGAGGACTGCAGAATTGCAAATGTTACACCCTTGTTCAAAAAAGGGTGTAAGGATAAACCCAGCAACTACAGGCCAGTCAGTTTAACCTCGGTGGTGGGGAAGCTTTTAAAAACAATACTCCGGGACAGAATTAGCAGTCACTTGGACAAGTGTGGATTAATAAAGGAAAGCCAGCACAGATTTGTTAAAGGCAAATCGTGTTTAACAACTTGATTGAGTTTTTTGATGAGGTAACAAGTTTGAGCCAGACAAGTGCCAGGCAATGACCATCTCCAAGAGAGAGTCTAACCACCTCCCCTTGACATTCAACGGCATTACCATCGCCAAATCCCCCACCATCAACATCCTGGGGGTCACCATTGACCAGAAACTTAACTGGACCAGCCACATAAATACTGTGGCTACAAGAGCAGGTCAGAGGCTGGGTATTCTGCGGCGAGTGACTCACCTCCTGACTTCCCAAAGCCTTTCCACCATCTACAAGGCACAAGTCAGGAGTGTGATGGAATACTCTCCACTTGCCTGAATGAGTGCAGCTCCAACAACACTCAAGAAACTCGACACCATCCAGGTCAAAGCAGCCCGCTTGATTGGCACCCCATCCACCACCCTAAACATTCACTCCCTTCACCACCGGCGCACTGTGGCTGCAGTGTGTACCATCCACAGGATACACTGCAGCAACTCACCAAGGCTTCTTCGACAGCACCTCCCAAACCTGCGACCCTCTACGACCTAGAAGGACAAGGGCAGCAGGCACATGGGAACAACACCACCTGCACCTTCAGCGACGATGAAGGAACGGCGATATATTTCCAAGTCGTGACTATATTTCCAAGTCACGACTTGGAAATATATCGCCGTTCCTTCATCGTCGCTGGGTCAAAATCCTGGAACTCCCTCCCTAACAGCACTGTGGGAGAACCTTCACCACACGGACTGCAGCGGTTCAAGAAGGCGGCTCACCACCACCTTCTCAAGGGCAATTAGGGATGGGCAATAAATGCCGGCCTCGCCAGCGACGCCCACATCCCATGAACGAATAAAAAAAAGAGGGTTGATGAGGGCAATGTGGTTGACGTATATATGGATTTTCAAAAGGCATTTGATAAAATGCCACATAATACACTTGTCAGCAAAGTTGAAGCCCATGGAATAAAAGGGGCAGTGGCAGCATGGATACGAAATTGGCTAAGTGACAGGAAACAGAGAGTAGTGGTGAACGGTTGTTTTTCGGACTGGAGGGAGGTGTACAGTGGTGTTCCCCAGGGGTCGGTGCTGGGACCACTGTCTTTCTTGATATATATTAATGACTTGGACTTGGGTGTGCAGGGCACAATTTCAAAATTTGCAGATGACACAAAATTTGGAAGTGTAGTAAACAGTGAGGAGGATAGTGATAGACTTCAAGAGGATATAGACAGGCTGGTGGAATGGGCAGACACATGGCAGATGAAATTTAACGCAGAGAAGTGTGAAGTGATATATTTTGGTAGGAAGAATGAGGAGAGGCAATATAAACTAAAAGGCACAATTGTAAAAGAGGTGCAGGAACAGAGAGATCTGGGGGTATATGTGCACAAATCGTTGAAGGTGACAGGGCAGGTTGAGAAAGCGGTTAAAAAAACATACGGGATCCTGGGCTTTATAAATAGAGGCACAGAGTACAAAAGTATGGAAGTTATCATGAACCTTTATAAAACATTGGTTCGGCCACAACTGGAGTATTGTGTTCAATTCTGGGCACCGCACTTTAGGAAAGATGTGAAGGCCTTAGAGAGGGTGCAGAGGAGATTTACTAGAATGATTCCAGGGATGAGGGACTTAAGTTCCGTGGATAGACTGGAGAAGCTGGGATTGTTCTCCTTGGAATAGAGAAGGTTGCGAGGAGATTTGATCGAGGTATTCAAAATCATGAAGGGTCCAGACAGAGTAGATAGAGAGAAACTGTTCCCATTGGCGGAAGGGTCAAGATCCAGAGGGCATAGATTTAAGGTGATTGGCAAAAGAACCAAAGGTGACATGATGAAAAAACATTTTTACGCAGCGAGTGGTTAGGATCTGGAATGCACTGCCCGAGGAGGTGGTGGAGGCAGATTCAATCATGGCCTTCAAAAGGGAACTGGATAAGTACTTGAAGGGAAAAAATTTGCAGGGCTATAGGGATAGGGTGGGAAGTGGGACGAGCTGGAATGCTCTCGCAGAGTGCCAGCACGGACTCGATGGGCCGAATGGCCTCCTGTGCTGTAACCTTTCTATGATTCCACGACTCGAGTTTTTGTATGAAAAGGTGGGGAATCACCGAGTGTGACGGTGCCGGTCGGCGGGTGTGACGGTGCCGGTCGGCGGGTGTGACGGTGCCGGTCGGCGGGTGTGACGGTGCCGGTCGGCGGGTGTGACGGTGCCGGTCGGCGGGTGTGACGGTGCCGGTCGGCGAGTGTGACGGTGCCGGTCGGCGAGTGTGACAATGCTGGTCTTACTCGCATCTCCTCTCTTTCAGCTTCCGATGGGGAATGTCCTTCGTGTTCTGGCTGTCACAGATTTACAGCCTGGTCCCGTGTTCTTTCTGGACTTTGAACGTGAGACCGTCATTTTCCTTCACATTGTATTGTTTGATTTGTAGAATGCTCAGGGATCTCAGCTCCAATTGGCTGGGGTGACACACTGACCGTGCCCTGAGCACAAAGAGTGCATGTGGCTGAGCCCTGTGTCCTCGGCCACACTGACAGCACTGGCCGAGAGACCTGTGTCAGCACCTGCAGAAAAACAACGAAACTCTGAGCTGCAACAACATGGCCCCACCCTCCCCCTCGAGCGCGCGTCTCTCCCCCTCGAGCGCGCGTCTCTCCCCCTCGAGCGCGCGTCTCTCCCCCTCGAGCGCGCGTCTCTCCCCCTCGAGCGCGCGTCTCTCCCCCTCGAGCGCGCGTCTCTCCCCCTCGAGCGCGCGTCTCTCCCCCTCGAGCGCGCGTCTCTCCCCCCTCGAGCGCGCGTCTCTCCCCCTCGAGCGCGCGTCTCTCCCCCTCGAGCGCGCGTCTCTCCCCCTCGAGCGCGCGTCTCTCCCCCTCGAGCGCGCGTCTCTCCCCCTCGAGCGCGCGTCTCTCCCCCTCGAGCGCGCGTCTCTCCCCCTCGAGCGCGCGTCTCTCCCCCTCGAGCGCGCGTCTCTCCCCCTCGAGCGCGCGTCTCTCCCCCTCGAGCGCGCGTCTCTCCCCCTCGAGCGCGCGTCTCTCCCCCTCGAGCGCGCGTCTCTCCCCCTCGAGCGCGCGTCTCTCCCCCTCGAGCGCGCGTCTCTCTCCCGAGTGCGTGTCTCTCTCTCTCTCTCGAGCGCGTGTCTCTCTCTCCCGAGTGCGTGTCTCTCTCTCTCTCTCTCGAGCGCGTGTCTCTCTCTGCCGAGTGCGTGTCTCTCTCTCTCTCTCGTGCGCGTGTCTCTCTCTCTCTTGAGCGCGTGTCTCTCTCTCTCTCTCTCTCGAGCGCGTGTCTCTCTCTCTCTCTCGAGCGCGTGTCTCTCTCTCTCTCTCTCTCGAGTGCGTGTCTCTCTCTCTCCCGAGCGCGTGTCTCTCTCTCTCTCTCGAGTGCGTGTCTCTCTCTCTCCCGAGCGCGTGTCTCTCTCTCTCTCTCGAGCGCGTGTCTCTCTCTGCCGAGTGCGTGTCTCTCTCTCTCTCTCGTGCGCGTGTCTCTCTCTCTCTTGAGCGCGTGTCTCTCTCTCTCTCTCTCTCGAGCGCGTGTCTCTCTCTCTCTCTCGAGCGCGTGTCTCTCTCTCTCTCTCTCTCGAGTGCGTGTCTCTCTCTCTCTCGAGCGCGTGTCTCTCTCTCTCCCGAGCGCGTGTCTCTCTCTCTCCCGAGCGCGTGTCTCTCTCTCTCTCGAGCGCGTGTCTCTCTCTCTCTCTCGAGCGCGTGTCTCTCTCTCTCTCGAGCGCGTGTCTCTCTCTCTCCCGAGCGCGTGTCTCTCTCTCTCTCGAGCGCGTGTCTCTCTCTCTCTCTCGAGTGCGTGTCTCTCTCTCTCCCGAGTGCGTGTCTCTCTCTCTCCCGAGTGCGTGTCTCTCTCTCTCTCTCGAGCGCGTGTCTCTCTCTCTCTCGAGCGCGTGTCTCTCTCTCTCTCGAGTGCGTGTCTCTCTCTCTCCCGAGTGCGTGTCTCTCTCTCTCCCGAGTGCGTGTCTCTCTCTCTCTCGAGCGCGTGTCTCTCTCTCTCCCGAGTGCGTGTCTCTCTCTCTCTCGAGCGCGTGTCTCTCTCTCTCCCGAGTGCGTGTCTCTCTCTCTCCCGAGTGCGTGTCTCTCTCTCTCCCGAGTGCGTGTCTCTCCCCCCCTCGAGTGCGTGTCTCTCCCCCCCTCGAGTGCGTGTCTCTCCCCCCCTCGAGTGCGTGTCTCTCCCCCCCTCGAGTGCGTGTCTCTCCCCCCCTCGAGTGCGTGTCTCTCCCCCCCTCGAGTGCGTGTCTCTCCCCCTCCCGAGTGCGTGTCTCTCTCTCCCCGAGTGCGTGTCTCTCTCTCCCCCGAGTGCGTGTCTCTCTCTCCCCCGAGTGCGTGTCTCTCTCTCCCCCGAGTGCGTGTCTCTCTCTCCCGAGTGCGTGTCTCTCTCTCCCGAGTGCGTGTCTCTCTCTCCCGAGTGCGTGTCTCTCTCTCCCCCGAGTGCGTGTCTCTCTCTCCCCCGAGTGCGTGTCTCTCTCTCCCCCGAGTGCGTGTCTCTCTCTCTCGAGTGCGTGTCTCTCTCTCCCGAGTGCGTGTCTCTCTCTCCCGAGTGCGTGTCTCTCTCTCCCGAGTGCGTGTCTCTCTCTCCCCCGAGTGCGTGTCTCTCTCTCTCTCTCCCGAGTGCGTGTCTCTCTCTCCCCCGAGTGCGTGTCTCTCTCTCCCCCGAGTGCGTGTCTCTCTCTCCCCCGAGTGCGTGTCTCTCTCTCCCCCGAGTGCGTGTCTCTCTCTCCCCCGAGTGCGTGTCTCTCTCTCCCCCGAGTGCGTGTCTCTCTCTCCCCCGAGTGCGTGTCTCTCTCTCCCCGAGTGCGTGTCTCTCTCTCCCCCGACTGCGTGTCTCTCTCTCCCCCGACTGCGTGTCTCTCTCTCCCCCGACTGCGTGTCTCTCTCTCCCCCGACTGCGTGTCTCTCTCTCCCCCGACTGCGTGTCTCTCTCTCCCCCGACTGCGTGTCTCTCTCTCCCCCGACTGCGTGTCTCTCTCTCCCCCGACTGCGTGTCTCTCTCTCCCCCGACTGCGTGTCTCTCTCTCCCCCGACTGCGTGTCTCTCTCTCCCCCGACTGCGTGTCTCTCTCTCCCCCGACTGCGTGTCTCTCTCTCCCCCGACTGCGTGTCTCTCTCTCCCCCGACTGCGTGTCTCTCTCTCCCCCGACTGCGTGTCTCTCTCTCCCCCGACTGCGTGTCTCTCTCTCCCCCGACTGCGTGTCTCTCTCTCCCCCGACTGCGTGTCTCTCTCTCCCCCGACTGCGTGTCTCTCTCTCCCCCGACTGCGTGTCTCTCTCTCCCCCGACTGCGTGTCTCTCTCTCCCCCGACTGCGTGTCTCTCTCTCCCCCGACTGCGTGTCTCTCTCTCCCCCGACTGCGTGTCTCTCTCTCCCCCGACTGCGTGTCTCTCTCTCCCCCGACTGCGTGTCTCTCTCTCCCCCGACTGCGTGTCTCTCTCTCCCCCGACTGCGTGTCTCTCTCTCCCCCGACTGCGTGTCTCTCTCTCCCCCGACTGCGTGTCTCTCTCTCCCCGACTGCGTGTCTCTCTCTCCCCCGACTGCGTGTCTCTCTCTCCCCCGACTGCGTGTCTCTCTCTCCCCCGACTGCGTGTCTCTCTCTCCCCCGACTGCGTGTCTCTCTCTCCCCCGACTGCGTGTCTCTCTCTCCCCCGACTGCGTGTCTCTCTCTCCCCCGACTGCGTGTCTCTCTCTCCCCCGACTGCGTGTCTCTCTCTCCCCCGACTGCGTGTCTCTCTCTCCCCCGACTGCGTGTCTCTCTCTCCCCCGACTGCGTGTCTCTCTCTCCCCCGACTGCGTGTCTCTCTCTCCCCCGACTGCGTGTCTCTCTCTCCCCCGACTGCGTGTCTCTCTCTCCCCCGACTGCGTGTCTCTCTCTCCCCCGACTGCGTGTCTCTCTCTCCCCCGACTGCGTGTCTCTCTCTCCCCCGACTGCGTGTCTCTCTCTCCCCCGACTGCGTGTCTCTCTCTCCCCCGACTGCGTGTCTCTCTCTCCCCCGACTGCGTGTCTCTCTCTCCCCCGACTGCGTGTCTCTCTCTCCCCCGACTGCGTGTCTCTCTCTCCCCCGACTGCGTGTCTCTCTCTCCCCCGACTGCGTGTCTCTCTCTCCCCCGACTGCGTGTCTCTCTCTCCCCCGACTGCGTGTCTCTCTCTCCCCCGACTGCGTGTCTCTCTCTCCCCCGACTGCGTGTCTCTCTCTCCCCCGACTGCGTGTCTCTCTCTCCCCCGACTGCGTGTCTCTCTCTCCCCCGACTGCGTGTCTCTCTCTCCCCCGACTGCGTGTCTCTCTCTCCCCCGACTGCGTGTCTCTCTCTCCCCCGACTGCGTGTCTCTCTCTCCCCCGACTGCGTGTCTCTCTCTCCCCCGACTGCGTGTCTCTCTCTCCCCCGACTGCGTGTCTCTCTCTCCCCCGACTGCGTGTCTCTCTCTCCCCCGACTGCGTGTCTCTCTCTCCCCCGACTGCGTGTCTCTCTCTCCCCCGACTGCGTGTCTCTCTCTCCCCCGACTGCGTGTCTCTCTCTCCCCCGACTGCGTGTCTCTCTCTCCCCCGACTGCGTGTCTCTCTCTCCCCCGACTGCGTGTCTCTCTCTCCCCCGACTGCGTGTCTCTCTCTCCCCCGACTGCGTGTCTCTCTCTCCCCCGACTGCGTGTCTCTCTCTCCCCCGACTGCGTGTCTCTCTCTCCCCCGACTGCGTGTCTCTCTCTCCCCCGACTGCGTGTCTCTCTCTCCCCCGACTGCGTGTCTCTCTCTCCCCCGACTGCGTGTCTCTCTCTCCCCCGACTGCGTGTCTCTCTCTCCCCCGACTGCGTGTCTCTCTCTCCCCCGACTGCGTGTCTCTCTCTCCCCCGACTGCGTGTCTCTCTCTCCCCGACTGCGTGTCTCTCTCTCCCCCGACTGCGTGTCTCTCTCTCCCCCGACTGCGTGTCTCTCTCTCCCCCGACTGCGTGTCTCTCTCTCCCCCGACTGCGTGTCTCTCTCTCCCCCGACTGCGTGTCTCTCTCTCCCCCGACTGCGTGTCTCTCTCTCCCCCGACTGCGTGTCTCTCTCTCCCCCGACTGCGTGTCTCTCTCTCCCCCGACTGCGTGTCTCTCTCTCCCCCGACTGCGTGTCTCTCTCTCCCCCGACTGCGTGTCTCTCTCTCCCCCGACTGCGTGTCTCTCTCTCCCCCGACTGCGTGTCTCTCTCTCCCCCGACTGCGTGTCTCTCTCTCCCCCGACTGCGTGTCTCTCTCTCCCCCGACTGCGTGTCTCTCTCTCCCCGACTGCGTGTCTCTCTCTCCCGAGTGCGTGTCTCTCTCTCCCCCGACTGCGTGTCTCTCTCTCCCCGACTGCGTGTCTCTCTCTCCCGACTGCGTGTCTCTCTCTCCCCGACTGCGTGTCTCTCTCTCCCCCGACTGCGTGTCTCTCTCTCCCCCGACTGCGTGTCTCTCTCTCCCCCGACTGCGTGTCTCTCTCTCCCCCGACTGCGTGTCTCTCTCTCCCCCGACTGCGTGTCTCTCTCTCCCCCGACTGCGTGTCTCTCTCTCCCCCGACTGCGTGTCTCTCTCTCCCCCGACTGCGTGTCTCTCTCTCCCCCGACTGCGTGTCTCTCTCTCCCCCGACTGCGTGTCTCTCTCTCCCCCGACTGCGTGTCTCTCTCTCCCCCGACTGCGTGTCTCTCTCTCCCCCGACTGCGTGTCTCTCTCTCCCCCGACTGCGTGTCTCTCTCTCCCCCGACTGCGTGTCTCTCTCTCCCCCGACTGCGTGTCTCTCTCTCCCCCGACTGCGTGTCTCTCTCTCCCCCGACTGCGTGTCTCTCTCTCCCCCGACTGCGTGTCTCTCTCTCCCCCGACTGCGTGTCTCTCTCTCCCCCGACTGCGTGTCTCTCTCTCCCCCGACTGCGTGTCTCTCTCTCCCCCGACTGCGTGTCTCTCTCTCCCCCGACTGCGTGTCTCTCTCTCCCCCGACTGCGTGTCTCTCTCTCCCCCGACTGCGTGTCTCTCTCTCCCCCGACTGCGTGTCTCTCTCTCCCCCGACTGCGTGTCTCTCTCTCCCCCGACTGCGTGTCTCTCTCTCCCCCGACTGCGTGTCTCTCTCTCCCCCGACTGCGTGTCTCTCTCTCCCCCGACTGCGTGTCTCTCTCTCCCCCGACTGCGTGTCTCTCTCTCCCCCGACTGCGTGTCTCTCTCTCCCCCGACTGCGTGTCTCTCTCTCCCCCGACTGCGTGTCTCTCTCTCCCCCGACTGCGTGTCTCTCTCTCCCCCGACTGCGTGTCTCTCTCTCCCCCGACTGCGTGTCTCTCTCTCCCCCGACTGCGTGTCTCTCTCTCCCCCGACTGCGTGTCTCTCTCTCCCCCGACTGCGTGTCTCTCTCTCCCCCGACTGCGTGTCTCTCTCTCCCCCGACTGCGTGTCTCTCTCTCCCCCGACTGCGTGTCTCTCTCTCCCCCGACTGCGTGTCTCTCTCTCCCCCGACTGCGTGTCTCTCTCTCCCCCGACTGCGTGTCTCTCTCTCCCCCGACTGCGTGTCTCTCTCTCCCCGACTGCGTGTCTCTCTCTCTCTCCCGAGCGCGTGTCTCTCTCTCTCTCACGAGCGCGTGTCTCTCTCTCCCCCGACTCGCGTGTCTCTCTCTCTCCCGAGCGGCGTGTCTCTCTCTCTCCCGAGCGCGTGTCTCTCTCTCTCCCGAGCGCGTGTCTCTCTCTCTCCCGAGCGCGTGTCTCTCTCTCTCCCGAGCGCGTGTCTCTCTCTCTCCCGAGCGCGTGTCTCTCTCTCTCCCGAGCGCGTGTCTCTCTCTCTCCCGAGCGCGTGTCTCTCTCTCTCCCGAGCGCGTGTCTCTCTCTCTCCCGAGCGCGTGTCTCTCTCTCTCCCGAGCGCGTGCTCTCTCTCTCTCCCGAGCGCGTGTCTCTCTCTCTCTCGAGCGCGTGTCTCTCTCTCTCCGAGCGCGTGTCTCTCTCTCTCTCGAGCGCGTGTCTCTCTCTCTCTCGAGCGCGTGTCTCTCTCTCTCTCGAGCGCGTGTCTCTCTCTCTCTCGAGCGCGTGTCTCTCTCTCTCTCGAGCGCGTGTCTCTCTCTCTCTCGAGCGCGTGTCTCTCTCTCTCTCGAGCGCGTGTCTCTCTCTCTCTCGAGCGCGTGTCTCTCTCTCTCTCGAGCGCGTGTCTCTCTCTCTCTCGAGCGCGTGTCTCTCTCTCTCTCGAGCGCGTGTCTCTCTCTCTCTCGAGCGCGTGTCTCTCTCTCTCTCGAGCGCGTGTCTCTCTCTCTCGAGCGCGTGTCTCTCTCTCGAGCGCGTGTCTCTCTCTCGAGCGCGTGTCTCTCTCTCGAGCGCGTGTCTCTCTCTCTCTCTCCCGAGTGCGTGTCTCTCTCTCCCCCGACTGCGTGTCTCTCTCTCCTCCCGACTGCGTGTCTCTCTCTCCCCCGACTGCGTGTCTCTCTCTCCCCCGACTGCGTGTCTCTCTCTCCCCCGACTGCGTGTCTCTCTCTCCCCGACTGCGTGTCTCTCTCTCCCCCGACTGCGTGTCTCTCTCTCCCCCGACTGCGTGTCTCTCTCTCCCCCGACTGCGTGTCTCTCTCTCCCCCGACTGCGTGTCTCTCTCTCCCCGCGACTGCGTGTCTCTCTCTCCCCCGACTGCGTGTCTCTCTCTCCCCCGACTGCGTGTCTCTCTCTCCCCCGACTGCGTGTCTCTCTCTCCCCCGACTGCGTGTCTCTCTCTCCCCCGACGGCGTGTCTCTCTCTCTCTCCCGAGCGCGTGTCCTCTCTCTCTCTCTCGAGCGCGTGTCTCTCTCTCTCCCCGAGCGCGTGTCTCTCTCTCTCTCTCTAGCGCGTGTCTCTCTCTCTCCCGAGCGCGTGTCTCTCTCTCTCCCGAGCGCGTGTCTCTCTCTCTCCCGAGCGCGTGTCTCTCTCTCTCCCGAGCGCGTGTCTCTCTCTCTCCCGAGCGCGTGTCTCTCTCTCTCCCCGAGCGCGTGTCTCTCTCTCTCCCGAGCGCGTGTCTCTCTCTCTCCCGAGCGCGTGTCTCTCTCGCTCCCGAGCGCGTGTCTCTCTCTCTCTCGAGCGCGTGTCTCTCTCTCTCTCGAGCGCGTGTCTCTCTCTCTCTCGAGCGCGTGTCTCTCTCTCTCGAGCGCGTGTCTCTCTCTCTCTCGAGCGCGTGTCTCTCTCTCTCTCGAGCGCGTGTCTCTCTCTCTCCGAGCGCGTGTCTCTCTCTCTCTCGAGCGCGTGTCTCTCTCTCTCTCGAGCGCGTGTCTCTCTCTCTCTCGAGCGCGTGTCTCTCTCTCTCTCGAGCGCGTGTCTCTCTCTCTCTCGAGCGCGTGTCTCTCTCTCTCTCGAGCGCGTGTCTCTCTCTCTCTCGAGCGCGTGTCTCTCTCTCTCTCGAGCGCGTGTCTCTCTCTCTCTCGAGCGCGTGTCTCTCTCTCTCTCGAGCGCGTGTCTCTCTCTCTCTCGAGCGCGTGTCTCTCTCTCTCTCGAGCGCGTGTCTCTCTCTCTCTCGAGCGCGTGTCTCTCTCTCTCGAGCGCGTGTCTCTCTCTCGAGCGCGTGTCTCTCTCTCGAGCGCGTGTCTCTCTCTCGAGCGCGTGTCTCTCTCTCTCTCTCCCGAGTGCGTGTCTCTCTCTCTCTCTCCCGAGTGCGTGTCTCTCTCTCTCTCGAGCGCGTGTCTCTCTCTCTCTCGAGCGCGGGTCTCTATCTCTCTCTCCCGAGTGTCTCTCTCTCTCTCGAGCGAGTGTCTCTCTCTCTCTCGAGCGAGTGTCTCTCTCTCTCTCGAGCGAGTGTCTCTCTCTCTCTCGAGCGAGTGTCTCTCTCTCTCTCGAGCGAGTGTCTCTCTCTCTCTCGAGCGAGTGTCTCTCTCTCTCTCGAGCGAGTGTCTCTCTCTCTCTCGAGCGAGTGTCTCTCTCTCGAGCGAGTGTCTCTCTCTCTCTCGAGCGAGTGTCTCTCTCTCTCTCGAGCGAGTGTCTCTCTCTCTCTCGAGCGCGTCTCTCTCTCTCTCTCGAGCGCGTGTCTCTCTCTCTCTCGAGCGCGTGTCTCTCTCTCTCCCGAGCGCGTGTCTCTCTCTCTCCCGAGCGCGTGTCTCTCTCTCTCTCGAGCGAGTGTCTCTCTCTCTCTCGAGCGAGTGTCTCTCTCTCTCTCGAGCGATGTGTCTCTCTCATCTCTCTCCGAGCGCGTGTCTCTCTCTCTCTCCGAGCGAGTGTCTCTCTCTCTCTCGAGCGCGTGTCTCTCTCTCTCTCCGAGCGCGTGTCTCTCTCTCTCTCCCGAGGCGTGTCTCTCTCTCTCTCCCGAGCGCGTGTCTCTCTCTCTCCCGAGCGCGTGTCTCTCTCTCTCCCGAGCGCGTGTCTCTCTCTCTCTCCCGAGCGCGTGTCTCTCTCTCTCCCGAGTGCGTGTCTCTCTCTCTCTCTCCGAGTGCGTGTCTCTCTCTCTCTCCCGAGTGCGTGTCTCTCTCTCTCCCGAGTGCGTGTCTCTCTCTCTCCCGAGTGCGTGTCTCTCTCTCTCCCGAGTGCGTGTCTCTCTCTCTCCCGAGTGCGTGTCTCTCTCTCTCTCCGAGTGCGTGTCTCTCTCTCTCCCGAGTGCGTGTCTCTCTCTCTCTCCCGAGTGCGTGTCTCTCTCTCTCCCGAGTGCGTGTCTCTCTCTCTCCCGAGTGCGTGTCTCTCTCTCTCCCGAGTGCGTGTCTCTCTCTCTCCCGAGTGCGTGTCTCTCTCTCTCCCGAGTGCGTGTCTCTCTCTCTCCCGAGTGCGTGTCTCTCTCTCTCCGAGTGCGTGTCTCTCTCTCTCCCGAGTGCGTGTCTCTCTCTCCCGAGTGCGTGTCTCTCTCTCTCCCGAGTGCGTGTCTCTCTCTCTCCCGAGTGCGTGTCTCTCTCTCCCCCGACTGCGTGTCTCTCTCTCTCCCGACTGCGTGTCTCTCTCTCCCCCGACTGCGTGTCTCTCTCTCCCCCGACTGCGTGTCTCTCTCTCCCCCGACTGCGTGTCTCTCTCTCCCCCGACTGCGTGTCTCTCTCTCCCCGACTGCGTGTCTCTCTCTCCCCCGACTGCGTGTCTCTCTCTCCCCCGACTGCGTGTCTCTCTCTCCCCCGACTGCGTGTCTCTCTCTCCCCCGACTGCGTGTCTCTCTCTCCCCCGACTGCGTGTCTCTCTCTCCCCCGACTGCGTGTCTCTCTCTCCCCCGACTGCGTGTCTCTCTCTCCCCCGACTGCGTGTCTCTCTCTCCCCCGACTGCGTGTCTCTCTCTCCCCCGACTGCGTGTCTCTCTCTCCCCCGACTGCGTGTCTCTCTCTCCCCCGACTGCGTGTCTCTCTCTCCCCCGACTGCGTGTCTCTCTCTCCCCCGACTGCGTGTCTCTCTCTCCCCCGACTGCGTGTCTCTCTCTCCCCCGACTGCGTGTCTCTCTCTCCCCCGACTGCGTGTCTCTCTCTCCCCCGACTGCGTGTCTCTCTCTCCCCGACTGCGTGTCTCTCTCTCCCCCGACTGCGTGTCTCTCTCTCCCCCGACTGCGTGTCTCTCTCTCCCCCGACTGCGTGTCTCTCTCTCCCCCGACTGCGTGTCTCTCTCTCCCCCGACTGCGTGTCTCTCTCTCCCCCCGACTGCGTGTCTCTCTCTCCCCCGACTGCGTGTCTCTCTCTCCCCCGACTGCGTGTCTCTCTCTCCCCCGACTGCGTGTCTCTCTCTCCCCCGACTGCGTGTCTCTCTCTCCCCCGACTGCGTGTCTCTCTCTCCCCCGACTGCGTGTCTCTCTCTCCCCCGACTGCGTGTCTCTCTCTCCCCCGACTGCGTGTCTCTCTCTCCCCCGACTGCGTGTCTCCTCTCTCCCCCGACTGCGTGTCTCTCTCTCCCCGACTTGCGTGTCTCTCCCTCCCCCCGACTGCGTGTCTCTCTCTCCCCCGACTGCGTGTCTCTCTCTCCCCCGACTGCGTGTCTCTCTCTCCCCCGACTGCGTGTCTCTCTCTCCCCCGACTGCGTGTCTCTCTCTCCCCCCCGACTGCGTGTCTCTCTCTCCCCCGACTGCGTGTCTCTCTCTCTCTTCCCGAGCTGCGTGTCTCTCTCTCCTCTCACGACTGCGTGTCTCTCTCTCCCCCGACTGCGTGTCTCTCTCTCTCCCGACTGCGTGTCTCTCTCTCCCCGACTGCCGTGTCTCTCTCTCCCCGAGCTGCGTGTCTCTCTCTCTCCCCGAGCGCGTGTCTCTCTCTCTCTCCCGAGCGCGTGTCTCTCTCTCTCCCGAGCGCGTGTCTCTCTCTCTCTCCCGAGCGCGTGTCTCTCTCTCTCCCGAGCGCGTGTCTCTCTCTCCCGAGCGCGTGTCTCTCTCTCTCCCGAGCGCGTGTCTCTCTCTCTCTCGAGCGCGTGTCTCTCTCTCTCTCGAGCGCGTGTCTCTCTCTCTCTCGAGCGCGTGTCTCTCTCTCTCCGAGCGCGTGTCTCTCTCTCTCTCGAGCGCGTGTCCTCTCTCTCTCTCGAGCGCGTGTCTCTCTCTCTCTCGAGCGCGTGTCTCTCTCTCTCTCGAGCGCGTGTCTCTCTCTCTCTCGAGCGCGTGTCTCTCTCTCTCTCGAGCGCGTGTCTCTCTCTCTCTCGAGCGCGTGTCTCTCTCTCTCTCGAGCGCGTGTCTCTCTCTCTCTCGAGCGCGTGTCTCTCTCTCTCTCGAGCGCGTGTCTCTCTCTCTCTCGAGGCGTGTCTCTCTCTCTCTCGAGCGCGTGTCTCTCTCTCGAGCGCGTGTCTCTCTCTCGAGCGCGTGTCTCTCTCTCGAGCGCGTGTCTCTCTCTCTCTCTCCCGAGTGCGTGTCTCTCTCTCCCCCGACTGCGTGTCTCTCTCTCCCCCGACTGCGTGTCTCTCTCTCCCCCGACTGCGTGTCTCTCTCTCCCCGACTGCGTGTCTCTCTCTCCCCGACTGCGTGTCTCTCTCTCCCCCGACTGCGTGTCTCTCTCTCCCCGACTGCGTGTCTCTCTCTCCACCCGACTGCGTGTCTCTCTCTCCCCGACTGCGTGTCTCTCTCTCCCCCGAGTGCGTGTCTCTCTCTCCCCGACTGCGTGTCTCTCTCTCCCCCGACTGCGTGTCTCTCTCTCCCCCGACTGCGTGTCTCTCTCTCCCCCGACTGCGTGTCTCTCTCTCCCCCGACTGCGTGTCTCTCTCTCCCCCGACTGCGTGTCTCTCTCTCCCCCGACGGCGTGTCTCTCTCTCTCCTCCCGAGCGCGTGTCTCTCTCTCTCTCTCTCGAGCGCGTGTCTCTCTCTCTCTCCCGAGCGCGTGTCTCTCTCTCTCTCTCTCGAGCGCGTGTCTCTCTCTCTCCCCGAGCGCGTGTCTCTCTCTCTCCCGAGCGCGTGTCTCTCTCTCTCCCGAGCGCGTGTCTCTCTCTCTCCCCGAGCGCGTGTCTCTCTCTCTCTCCCGAGCGCGTGTCTCTCTCTCTCCCCGAGCGCGTGTCCTCTCTCTCTCCGAGCGCGTGTCTCTCTCTCTCCCGAGCGCGTGTCTCTCTCGCTCCCGAGCGCGTGTCTCTCTCTCTCTCGAGCGCGTGTCTCTCTCTCTCTCGAGCGCGTGTCTCTCTCTCTCTCGAGCGCGTGTCTCTCTCTCTCGAGCGCGTGTCCCTCTCTCTCTCTCGAGCGCGTGTCTCTCTCTCTCTCGAGCGCGTGTCTCTCTCTCTCTCGAGCGCGTGTCTCTCTCTCTCTCGAGCGCGTGTCTCTCTCTCTCTCGAGCGCGTGTCTCTCTCTCTCTCGAGCGCGTGTCTCTCTCTCTCTCGAGCGCGTGTCTCTCTCTCTCTCGAGCGCGTGTCTCTCTCTCTCTCGAGCGCGTGTCTCTCTCTCTCTCGAGCGCGTGTCTCTCTCTCTCTCGAGCGCGTGTCTCTCTCTCTCTCGAGCGCGTGTCTCTCTCTCTCTCGAGCGCGTGTCTCTCTCTCTCTCGAGCGCGTGTCTCTCTCTCTCTCGAGCGCGTGTCTCTCTCTCTCTCGAGCGCAGTGTCTCTCTCTCTCGAGCGCGTGTCCTCTCTCTCGAGCGCGTGTCTCTCTCTCGAGCGCGTGTCTCTCTCTCGAGCGCGTGTCTCTCTCTCTCTCTCCCGAGTGCGTGTCTCTCTCTCTCTCTCCCCGAGTGCGTGTCTCTCTCTCTCTCGAGCGCGTGTCTCTCTCTCTCCCCGAGCGCGGGTCTCTATCTCTCTCTCCCGAGTGTCTCTCTCTCTCTCGAGCGAGTGTCTCTCTCTCTCTCGAGCGAGTGTCTCTCTCTCTCTCGAGCGAGTGTCTCTCTCTCTCTCGAGCGAGTGTCTCTCTCTCTCTCGAGCGAGTGTCTCTCTCTCTCTCGAGCGAGTGTCTCTCTCTCTCTCGAGCGAGTGTCTCTCTCTCTCTCGAGCGAGTGTCTCTCTCTCGAGCGAGTGTCTCTCTCTCTCTCGAGCGAAGTGTCTCTCTCTCTCTCGAGCGAGTGTCTCTCTCTCTCTCGAGCGAGGTCTCTCTCTCTCTCTCGAGCGCGTGTCTCTCTCTCTCTCGAGCGCGTGTCTCTCTCTCTCCCGAGCGCGTGTCTCTCTCTCTCCCGAGCGCGTGTCTCTCTCTCTCCCGAGCGCGTGTCTCTCTCTCTCCCGAGCGCGTGTCTCTCTCTCTCCCGAGCGCGTGTCTCTCTCTCTCTCTCCCGAGTGCGTGTCTCTCTCTCTCTCTCCCGAGTGCGTGTCTCTCTCTCTCCCGAGTGCGTGTCTCTCTCTCTCCCGAGTGCGTGTCTCTCTCTCTCTCCCGAGTGCGTGTCTCTCTCTCTCCCGAGTGCGTGTCTCTCTCTCTCTCCCGAGTGCGTGTCTCTCTCTCTCCCGAGTGCGTGTCTCTCTCTCTCTCCCGAGTGCGTGTCTCTCTCTCTCCCGAGTGCGTGTCCTCTCTCTCTCTCCCCGAGTGCGTGTCTCTCTCTCTCCCGAGTGCGTGTCTCTCTCTCTCCCGAGTGCGTGTCTCTCTCTCTCCCGAGTGCGTGTCTCTCTCTCTCCCGAGTGCGTGTCTCTCTCTCTCCCGAGTGCGTGTCTCTCTCTCTCCCGAGTGCGTGTCTCTCTCTCTCCGAGTGCGTGTCTCTCTCTCTCCCGAGTGCGTGTCTCTCTCTCTCCGAGTGCGTGTCTCTCTCTCTCCCGAGTGCGTGTCTCTCTCTCTCCCCGAGTGCGTGTCTCTCTCTCTCCCCGAGTGCGTGTCTCTCTCTCTCCCGAGTGCGTGTCTCTCTCTCTCCCGAGTGCGTGTCTCTCTCTCCCCCGAGTGCGTGTCTCTCTCTCCCCCGAGTGCGTGTCTCTCTCTCCCCGAGTGCGAGTCTCTCTCTCTCCCGAGTGCGTGTCTCTCTCTCTCCCCGAGTGCGTGTCTCTCTCTCTCCCGAGTGCGTGTCTCTCTCTCTCCCGAGTGCGTGTCTCTCTCTCTCCCGAGTGCGTGTCTCTCTCTCTCCCGAGTGCGTGTCTCTCTCTCTCCCGAGTGCGTGTCTCTCTCTCTCCCCGAGTGCGTGTCTCTCTCTCTCCCGAGTGCGTGTCTCTCTCTCTCCCGAGTGCGTGTCTCTCTCTCTCCCGAGTGCGTGTCTCTCTCTCTCCCGAGTGCGTGTCTCTCTCTCTCCCGAGTGCGTGTCTCTCTCTCTCCCGAGTGCGTGTCTCTCTCTCTCCCGAGTGCGTGTCTCTCTCTCTCCCGAGTGCGTGTCTCTCTCTCTCCCGAGTGCGTGTCTCTCTCTCTCCCGAGTGCGTGTCTCTCTCTCTCCCGAGTGCGTGTCTCTCTCTCTCCCGAGTGCGTGTCTCTCTCTCTCCCGAGTGCGTGTCTCTCTCTCTCCCGAGTGCGTGTCTCTCTCTCTCCCGAGTGCGTGTCTCTCTCTCTCCCGAGTGCGTGTCTCTCTCTCTCCCGAGTGCGTGTCTCTCTCTCTCCCGAGTGCGTGTCTCTCTCTCTCCCGAGTGCGTGTCTCTCTCTCTCCCGAGTGCGTTTCTCTCTCTCTCCCGAGTGCGTGTCTCTCTCTCTCCCGAGTGCGTGTCTCTCTCTCTCCCGAGTGCGTGTCTCTCTCTCTCCCGAGTGCGTGTCTCTCTCTCTCCCGAGTGCGTGTCTCTCTCTCTCCCGAGTGCGTGTCTCTCTCTCTCCCGAGTGCGTGTCTCTCTCTCTCCCGAGTGCGTGTCTCTCTCTCTCCCGAGTGCGTGTCTCTCTCTCTCCCGAGTGCGTGTCTCTCTCTCTCCCGAGTGCGTGTCTCTCTCTCTCCCGAGTGCGTGTCTCTCTCTCTCCCGAGTGCGTGTCTCTCTCTCTCCCGAGTGCGTGTCTCTCTCTCTCCCGAGTGCGTGTCTCTCTCTCTCCCGAGTGCGTGTCTCTCTCTCTCCCGAGTGCGTGTCTCTCTCTCTCCCGAGTGCGTGTCTCTCTCTCTCCCGAGTGCGTGTCTCTCTCTCTCCCGAGTGCGTGTCTCTCTCTCTCTCTCCCGAGTGCGTGTCTCTCTCTCTCTCTCCCGAGTGCGTGTCTCTCTCTCTCTCTCCCGAGTGCGTGTCTCTCTCTCTCTCTCCCGAGTGCGTGTCTCTCTCTCTCTCTCCCGAGTGCGTGTCTCTCTCTCTCTCTCCCGAGTGCGTGTCTCTCTCTCTCTCTCCCGAGTGCGTGTCTCTCTCTCTCTCTCCCGAGTGCGTGTCTCTCTCTCTCTCTCCCGAGTGCGTGTCTCTCTCTCTCTCTCCCGAGTGCGTGTCTCTCTCTCTCTCTCCCGAGTGCGTGTCTCTCTCTCTCTCTCCCGAGTGCGTGTCTCTCTCTCTCTCTCCCGAGTGCGTGTCTCTCTCTCTCTCTCCCGAGTGCGTGTCTCTCTCTCTCTCCGAGCGCGTGTCTCTCTCTCTCTCGAGCGCGTGTCTCTCTCTCTCTCGAGCGCGTGTCTCTCTCTCTCTCGAGCGCGTGTCTCTCTCTCTCTCGAGCGCGTGTCTCTCTCTCTCTCGAGCGCGTGTCTCTCTCTCTCTCGAGCGCGTGTCTCTCTCTCTCTCGAGCGCGTGTCTCTCTCTCTCTCCGAGCGCGTGTCTCTATCTCTCTCGAGCGAGTGTCTCTCTCTCTCTCGAGCGAGTGTCTCTCTCTCTCTCGAGCGAGTGTCTCTCTCTCTCTCGAGCGAGTGTCTCTCTCTCTCTCGAGCGAGTGTCTCTCTCTCTCTCGAGCGAGTGTCTCTCTCTCTCCCGAGCGAGTGTCTCTCTCTCTCCCGAGCGCGTGTCTCTCTCTCTCCCGAGCGCGTGTCTCTCTCTCTCCCGAGCGCGTGTCTCTCTCTCTCCCGAGCGCGTGTCTCTCTCTCTCCCGAGCGCGTGTCTCTCTCTCTCCCGAGCGCGTGTCTCTCTCTCTCTCGAGCGCGTGTCTCTCTCTCTCTCGAGCGCGTGTCTCTCTCTCTCTTGAGCGCGTGTCTCTCTCTCTCTCGAGCGCGTGTCTCTCTCTCTCTCGAGCGCGTCTCTCTCTCTCTCGAGCGCGTCTCTCTCTCTCTCTCTCGAGCGCGTCTCTCTCTCTCTCTCGAGCGCGTGTCTCTCTCTCGAGCGCGTGTCTCTCTCTCTCGAGCGCGTGTCTCTCTCTCTCTCGAGATCATGTCTCTCTCTCTCGAGCGCGTGTTTCTCTCTCTCTCGAGCGCCTGTCTCTCTCTCTCTCGAGCGCGTGTCTCTCTCTCTCGAGCGCGTGTCTCTCTCTCTCTCTCTCGAGCGCGTGTCTCTCTCTCTCTGTCGAGCGCGTGTCTCTCTCTCTCTCGAGCGCGTGTCTCTCTCTCTGTCGAGCGCGTGTCTCTCTCTCTGTCGAGCGCGTGTCTCTCTCTCTCTCGAGCGCCTGTCTCTCTCTCTCGAGGGCGTGTCTCTCTCTCTCTCTCGAGGGCGTGTCTCTCTCTCTCTCTCGAGGGCGTGTCTCTCTCTCTCTCTCGAGGGCGTGTCTCACTCTCTCTCGAGGGCGTGTCTCACTCTCTCTCGAGGGCGTGTCTCACTCTCTCTCGAGGGCGTGTCTCACTCTCTCTCGAGGGCGTGTCTCTCTCTCTGTCGAGTGCGTGTCTCTCTCTCTCTCGAGCGCCTGTCTCTCTCTCTCGAGGGCGTGTCTCTCTCTCTCTCTCGAGGGCGTGTCTCTCTCTCTCTCGAGGGCGTGTCTCTCTCTCTCTCTCGAGGGCGTGTCTCTCTCTCTCGAGCGCGTGTCTCTCTCTCTCGAGCGCGTGTCTCTCTCTCTCGAGCGCGTGTCTCTCTCTCTCGAGCGCGTGTCTCTCTCTCTCTCGAGGGCGTGTCTCTCTCTCTCTCTCGCGCCTGTCTCTCTCTCTCTCGAGGGCGTGTCTCTCTCTCTCTCGAGGGCGTGTCTCTCTCTCTCTCGAGGGCATGTATCTCTCTCTCTCCCGAGCTCGTGTCTCTCTCTCTCTCCCGAGCGCGTGTCTCTCTCTCTCCCGAGCGCGTGTCTCTCTCTCTCCCGAGCTCGTGTCTCTCTCTCTCCCGAGCTCGTGTCTCTCTCTCTCTCCCGAGCGCGTGTCTCTCTCTCTCGAGTGCGTGTCTCTCTCTCTCTCTCTCGAGTGCGTGTCTCTCTCTCTCTCCCGAGTGCGTGTCTCTCTCTCTCTCCCGAGTGCGTGTCTCTCTCTCTCTCCCGAGCTCGTGTCTCGCTCTCTCTCTCGAGCGCGTGTCTCTCTCTCTCCTGAGCGCGTGTCTCTCTCTCTCCTGAGCGCGTGTCTCTCTCTCTCTCTCGAGCGCGTGTCTCTCCCTCTCTCCCGAGCGCGTGTCTCTCTCTCTCTCCCGAGCGCGTGTCTCTCTCTCTCTCCCGAGCGCGTGTCTCTCTCTCTCTCCCGAGCGCGTGTCTCTCTCTCTCTCCCGAGTGCGTGTCTCTCTCTCTCTCTCTCTCGAGTGCGTGTCTCTCTCTCCCGAGTGCGTGTCTCTCTCTCCCGAGTGCGTGTCTCTCTCTCCCGAGTGCGTGTCTCTCTCTCCCGAGTGCGTGTCTCTCTCTCCCGAGTGCGTGTCTCTCTCTCCCGAGTGCGTGTCTCTCTCTCCCGAGTGCGTGTCTCTCTCTCCCGAGTGCGTGTCTCTCTCTCCCGAGTGCGTGTCTCTCTCTCCCGAGTGCGTGTCTCTCTCTCCCGAGTGCGTGTCTCTCTCTCCCGAGTGCGTGTCTCTCTCTCTCGAGTGCGTGTCTCTCTGTCTCGAGTGCGTGTCTCTCTCTCTCGAGTGCGTGTCTCTCTCTCTCGATTGCGTGTCTCTCTCTCTCGAGTGCGTCTCTCTCTCTCGAGCGCGTGTCTCTCTCTCTCGAGCGCGTGTCTCTCTCTCTCGAGCGCGTGTCTCTCTCTCTCTCCCGAGCGCGTGTCTCTCTCTCTCTCCCGAGCGCGTGTCTCTCTCTCTCTCCCGAGCGCGTGTCTCTCTCTCTCTCCCGAGCGCGTGTCTCTCTCTCTCTCTCGAGCGCGTCTCTCTCTCTCTCTCTCTCGAGCGCGTGTCTCTCTCTCTCTCCCGAGCGCGTGTCTCTCTCTCTCTCTCTCGAGCGCGTGTCTCTCTCTCTCCCGAGTGCGTGTCTCTCTCTCTCCCGAGTGCGTGTCTCTCTCTTTCTCTCGAGTGCGTGTCTCTCTCTCTCTCGAGTGCGTGTCTCTCTCTCTCTCCCGAGCGCGTGTCTCTCTCTCTCTCTCTCGAGCGCGTGTCTCTCTCTCTCCCGAGTGCGTGTCTCTCTCCGTCCCGAGTGCGTGTCTCTCTCTCTCTCGAGTGCGTGTCTCTGTCTCTCGAGTGCGTGTCTCTCTCTCTCTCCCGAGTGCGTGTCTCTCTCTCTCCCGAGTGCGTGTCTCTCTCTCTCTCCCGAGTGCGTGTCTCTCTCTCTCTCCCGAGTGCGTGTCTCTCTCTCTCTCCCGAGTGCGTGTCTCTCTCTCTCTCCCGAGTGCGTGTCTCTCTCTCTCTCCCGAGTGCGTGTCTCTCTCTCTCTCCCGAGTGCGTGTCTCTCTCTCTCTCCCGAGTGCGTGTCTCTCTCTCTCTCTCCCGAGTGCGTGTCTCTCTCTCTCTCCCGAGTGCGTGTCTCTCTCTCTCTCCCTAGTGCGTGTCTCTCTCTCTCTCCCGAGTGCGTGTCTCTCTCTCCCGAGTGCGTGTCTCTCTCTCTCTCCCGAGTGCGTGTCTCTCTCTCTCTCCCGAGTGCATGTCTCTCTCTCTCTCCCGAGTGCGTGTCTCTCTCTCTCTCCCGAGTGCGTGTCTCTCTCTCTCTCCCGAGTGCGTGTCTCTCTCTCTCTCCCGAGTGCGTGTCTCTCTCTCTCTCTCGAGTGCGTGTCTCTCTCTCTCGAGTGCGTGTCTCTCTCTCTCGAGTGCGTGTCTCTCTCTCTCGAGTGCGTGTCTCTCTCTCTCTCTCGAGCGCGTGTCTCTCTCTCTCTCCCGAGTGCGTGTCTCTCTCTCTCTCCCGAGTGCGTGTCTCTCTCTCTCTCCCGAGTGCGTGTCTCTCTCTCTCTCCCGAGTGCGTGTCTCTCTCTCTCTTCTCAGTGCGTGTCTCTCTCTCTTTCCCGAGTGCGTGTCTCTCTCTCTCTCCCGAGTGCGTGTCTCTCTCTCTCTTCTCAGTGCGTGTCTCTCTCTCTCTCCCGAGTGCGTGTCTCTCTCTCTCCCGAGCGCGTGTCTCTCTCTCTCTCTCTCGAGCGCGTGTCTCTCTATCTCTCTCTCGAGCGCGTGTCTCTTTCTCTCTCCCGAGCGCGTGTCTCTCTCTCTCTCTCTCGAGCGCGTGTCTCTTTCTCTCTCCCGAGTGCGTGTCTCTTTCTCTCTCCCGAGTGCGTGTCTCTCTCTCTCTCCAGAGTGCGTGTCTCTCTCTCTCCAGAGTGCGTGTCTCTCTCTCTCTCCAGAGTGCGTGTCTCTCTCTCTCTCCAGAGTGCGTGTCTCTCTCTCTCTCCCGAGTGCGTGTCTCTCTCTCTCTCCCGAGTGCGTGTCTCTCTCTCTCTCCCGAGTGCGTGTCTCTCTCTCTCTCCCGAGTGCGTGTCTCTCTCTCTCTCCCCCGAGTGCGTGTCTCTCTCTCTCTCTCCCGAGTGCGTGTCTCTCTCTCTCTCCAGAGTGCGTGTCTCTCTCTCTCTCCAGAGTGCGTGTCTCTCTCTCTCTCCCGAGTGCGTGTCTCTCTCTCTCTCCCGAGTGCGTGTCTCTCTCTCTCTCTCCCGAGTGCGTGTCTCTCTCTCTCTCCCGAGTGCGTGTCTCTCTCTCTCTCTCGAGCGCGTGTCTCTCTCTCTCTCGAGCGCGTGTCTCTCTCTCTCTCGAGCGCGTGTCTCTCTCTCTCTCGAGCGCGTGTCTCTCTCTCTCTCGAGCGCGTGTCTCTCTCTCTCCCGAGTGCGTGTCTCTCTCTCTCCCGAGAGCGTGTCTCTCTCTCTCTCTCGAGCGCGTGTCTCTCTCTCTCTCGAGCGCGTGTCTCTCTCTCTCTCGAGCGCGTGTCTCTCTCTCTCTCGAGCGCGTGTCTCTCTCTCTCTCTCGAGCGCGTGTCTCTCTCTCTCGAGCGCGTGTCTCTCTCTCTCGAACGCGTGTCTCTCTCTCTCGAGCGCGTGTCTCTCTCTCTCGAGCGCGTGTCTCTCTCTCTCGAGCGCGTGTCTCTCTCTCTCGAGCGCGTGTCTCTCTCTCGAGTGCCTGTCTCCCTCTCTCTCCACTGCGTGTCTCTCTCTCTCCACCGCGTGTCTCTCTCTCTCTCGAGCGCGTGTCTCTCTCTCTCTCGAGCGCGTGTCTCTCTCTCTCGAGCGCGTGTCTCTCTCTCTCTCGAGCGCCTGTCTCTCTCTCTCTCGAGCGCGTGTCTCTCTCTCTGTCGAGCGCGTGTCTCTCTCTCTCTCGAGCGCGTGTCTCTCTCTCTCTCGAGCGCCTGTCTCTCTCTCTCGAGCGCGTGTCTCTCTCTCTCTCGAGCGCGTGTCTCTCTCTCTCTCCCGAGCGCGTGTCTCTCTCTCTCTCCCGAGCGCGTGTCTCTCTCTCTCTCTCCCGAGCGCGTGTCTCTCTCTCTCTCTCTCGAGCGCGTGTCTCTCTCTCTCTCTCTCGAGCGCGTGTCTCTCTCTCTCTCGAGCGCGTGTCTCTCTCTCTCTCGAGCGCGTGTCTCTCTCTCTCTCGAGCGCGTGTCTCTCTCTCTCTCCAGAGCGCGTGTCTCTCTCTCTCTCCCGAGCGCGTGTCTCTCTCTCTCTCGAGCGCGTGTCTCTCTTTCTCTCTCCCGAGCGCGTGTCTCTCTCTCTCTCTCTCTCGAGCGCGTGTCTCTCTCTCTCTCTCTCGAGCGCGTGTCTCTCTCTCTCTCGAGCGCGTGTCTCTCTCTCTCTCGAGCGCGTGTCTCTCTCTCTCTCGAGCGCGTGTCTCTCTCTCTCTCGAGCGCGTGTCTCTCTCTCTCTCGAGCGCGTGTCTCTCTCTCTCTCGAGCGCGTGTCTCTCTCTCTCGAGCGCGTGTCTCTCTCTCTCGAGCGCGTGTCTCTCTCTCTCTCGAGCGCGTGTCTCTCTCTCTCTCGAGCGCGTGTCTCTCTCTCTCCCGAGCGCGTGTCTCTCTCTCTCCCGAGAGCGTGTCTCTCTCTCTCTCTCGAGCGCGTGTCTCTCTCTCTCTCGAGCGCGTGTCTCTCTCTCTCTCGAGCGCGTGTCTCTCTCTCTCTCGAGCGCGTGTCTCTCTCTCTCTCTCGAGCGCGTGTCTCTCTCTCTCGAGCGCGTGTCTCTCTCTCTCGAACGCGTGTCTCTCTCTCTCGAGCGCGTGTCTCTCTCTCTCGAGCGCGTGTCTCTCTCTCTCGAGCGCGTGTCTCTCTCTCTCGAGCGCGTGTCTCTCTCTCGAGTGCCTGTCTCCCTCTCTCTCCACTGCGTGTCTCTCTCTCTCCACCGCGTGTCTCTCTCTCTCTCGAGCGCGTGTCTCTCTCTCGAGCGCGTGTCTCTCTCTCTCTCGAGCGCGTGTCTCTCTCTCTCGAGCGCGTGTCTCTCTCTCTCTCGAGCGCCTGTCTCTCTCTCTCTCGAGCGCGTGTCTCTCTCTCTGTCGAGCGCGTGTCTCTCTCTCTCTCGAGCGCGTGTCTCTCTCTCTCTCGAGCGCCTGTCTCTCTCTCTCGAGCGCGTGTCTCTCTCTCTCTCGAGCGCGTGTCTCTCTCTCTGTCGAGCGCCTTTCTCTCTCTCTCTCGAGCGCGTGTCTCTCTCTCTCTCGAGCGCGTGTCTCTCTTTCTCTCTCGAGCGCGTGTCTCTCTCTCTCTCGAGCGCGTGTCTCTCTCTCTGTCGAGCGCGTGTCTCTCTCTCTGTCGAGCGCGTGTCTCTCTCTCTCTCGAGCGCGTGTCTCTCTCTCTCTCGAGGGCGTGTCTCTCTCTCTCTCGAGCGCGTGTCTCTCTCTCTCTCTCGAGCGCGTGTCTCTCTCTCTCTCTCGAGGGCGTGTCTCTCTCTCTCTCTCGAGGGCGTGTCTCTCTCTCTCGAGCGCGTGTCTCTCTCTCTCTCTCGAGGGCGTGTCTCTCTCTCTCTCTCGAGCGCGTGTCTCTCTCTCTCTCTCGAGGGCGTGTCTCTCTCTCTCTCTCTCTCGAGGGCGTGTCTCTCTCTCTCTCTCTCTCGAGGGCGTGTCTCTCTCTCTCTCGAGGGCGTGTCTCTCTCTCTCTCGAGGGCGTGTCTCTCTCTCCCGAGCTCGTGTCTCTCTCTCTCCCGAGCTCGTGTCTCTCTCTCTCCCGAGTGCGTGTCTCTCTCTCTCCCGAGTGCGTGTCTCTCTCTCTCCCGAGTGCGTGTCTCTCTCTCTCTCTCGAGCGCGTGTCTCTCTCTCTCTCGAGCGCGTGTCTCTCTCTCTCGAGCGCGTGTCTCTCTCTCTCGAGCGCGTGTCTCTCTCTCTCTCGAGCGCGTGTCTCTCTCTCTCTCTCGAGGGCGTGTCTCTCTCTCTCTCGAGCGCCTGTCTCTCTCTCTCTCGAGGGCGTGTCTCTCTCTCTCTCGAGGGCGTGTCTCTCTCTCTCTCGAGGGCATGTATCTCTCTCTCTCCCGAGCTCGTGTCTCTCTCTCTCTCCCGAGCGCGTGTCTCTCTCTCTCCCGAGCGCGTGTCTCTCTCTCTCCCGAGCTCGTGTCTCTCTCTCTCCCGAGCTCGTGTCTCTCTCTCTCCCGAGCTCGTGTCTCTCTCTCTCTCCCGAGCGCGTGTCTCTCTCTCTCGAGTGCGTGTCTCTCTCTCTCTCTCGAGTGCGTGTCTCTCTCTCTCTCCCGAGTGCGTGTCTCTCTCTCTCTCCCGAGCTCGTGTCTCGCTCTCTCTCTCGAGCGCGTGTCTCTCTCTCTCCTGAGCGCGTGTCTCTCTCTCTCCTGAGCGCGTGTCTCTCTCTCTCTCTCGAGCGCGTGTCTCTCCCTCTCTCTCGAGCGCGTGTCTCTCTCTCTCTCCCGAGCGCGTGTCTCTCTCTCTCTCCCGAGCGCGTGTCTCTCTCTCTCTCCCGAGCGCGTGTCTCTCTCTCTCCCGAGCGCGTGTCTCTCTCTCTCTCCCGAGTGCGTGTCTCTCTCTCTCTCTCTCTCGAGTGCTTGTCTCTCTCTCTCCCGAGTGCGTGTCTCTCTCTCCCGAGTGCGTGTCTCTCTCTCCCGAGTGCGTGTCTCTCTCTCCCGAGTGCGTGTCTCTCTCTCCCGAGTGCGTGTCTCTCTCTCCCGAGTGCGTGTCTCTCTCTCCCGAGTGCGTGTCTCTCTCTCCCGAGTGCGTGTCTCTCTCTCCCGAGTGCGTGTCTCTCTCTCCCGAGTGCGTGTCTCTCTCTCCCGAGTGCGTGTCTCTCTCTCCCGAGTGCGTGTCTCTCTCTCCCGAGTGCGTGTCTCTCTCTCCCGAGTGCGTGTCTCTCTCTCTCGAGTGCGTGTCTCTCTCTCTCGAGTGCGTGTCTCTCTCTCTCGAGTGCGTGTCTCTCTCTCTCGAGTGCGTGTCTCTCTCTCTCGAGTGCGTGTCTCTCTCTCTCGAGTGCGTGTCTCTCTCTCTCGAGCGTGTCTCTCTCTCTCGAGCGCGTGTCTCTCTCTCTCGAGCGCGTGTCTCTCTCTCTCGAGCGCGTGTCTCTCTCTCTCGAGCGCGTGTCTCTCTCTCTCTCGAGCGCGTGTCTCTCTCTCTCTCGAGCGCGTGTCTCTCTCTCTCTCGAGCGCGTGTCTCTCTCTCTCTCCCGAGCGCGTGTCTCTCTCTCTCTCCCGAGCGCGTGTCTCTCACTCTCTCCCGAGCGCGTGTCTCTCTCTCTCTCTCTCGAGCGCGTGTCTCTCTCTCTCTCCCGAGCGCGTGTCTCTCTCTCTCTCCCGAGCGCGTGTCTCTCTCTCTCTCTCTCGAGCGCGTGTCTCTCTCTCTCTCCCGAGCGCGTGTCTCTCTCTCTCTCTCTCGAGCGCGTGTCTCTCTCTCTCCCGAGTGCGTGTCTCTCTCTCTCCCGAGTGCGTGTCTCTCTCTCTCCCGAGTGCGTGTCTCTCTCTCTCTCCCGAGTGCGTGTCTCTCTCTCTCTCTCTCGAGTGCGTGTCTCTCTCTCTCTCGAGTGCGTGTCTCTCTCCGTCCCGAGTGCGTGTCTCTCTCTCTCTCGAGTGCGTGTCTCTGTCTCTCGAGTGCGTGTCTCTCTCTCTCTCCCGAGTGCGTGTCTCTCTCTCTCCCGAGCGCGTGTCTCTCTCTCTCTCCCGAGTGCGTGTCTCTCTCTCTCTCCCGAGTGCGTGTCTCTCTCTCTCTCCCGAGTGCGTGTCTCTCTCTCCCGAGTGCGTGTCTCTCTCTCTCTCCCGAGTGCGTGTCTCTCTCTCTCTCTCCCGAGTGCGTGTCTCTCTCTCTCTCCCGAGTGCGTGTCTCTCTCTCTCTCCTGAGTGCGTGTCTCTCTCTCTCTCCCGAGTGCGTGTCTCTCTCTCTCTCCCGAGTGCGTGTCTCTCTCTCTCTCTCCCGAGTGCGTGTCTCTCTCTCTCTCCCGAGTGCGTGTCTCTCTCTCTCTCTCGAGCGCGTGTCTCTCTCTCTCTCGAGCGCGTGTCTCTCTCTCTCCCGAGCGCGTGTCTCTCTCTCTCCCGAGAGCGTGTCTCTCTCTCTCTCTCGAGCGCGTGTCTCTCTCTCTCTCGAGCGCGTGTCTCTCTCTCTCTCGAGCGCGTGTCTCTCTCTCTCTCGAGCGCGTGTCTCTCTCTCTCTCTCGAGCGCGTGTCTCTCTCTCTCGAGCGCGTGTCTCTCTCTCTCGAACGCGTGTCTCTCTCTCTCGAGCGCGTGTCTCTCTCTCTCGAGCGCGTGTCTCTCTCTCTCGAGCGCGTGTCTCTCTCTCGAGTGCCTGTCTCCCTCTCTCTCCACTGCGTGTCTCTCTCTCTCCACCGCGTGTCTCTCTCTCTCACGAGCGCGTGTCTCTCTCTCTCTCGAGCGCGTGTCTCTCTCTCTCGAGCGCGTGTCTCTCTCTCTCGAGCGCGTGTCTCTCTCTCTCTCGAGCGCCTGTCTCTCTCTCTCTCGAGCGCGTGTCTCTCTCTCTGTCGAGCGCGTGTCTCTCTCTCTCTCGAGCGCGTGTCTCTCTCTCTCTCGAGCGCCTGTCTCTCTCTCTCGAGCGCGTGTCTCTCTCTCTCTCGAGCGCGTGTCTCTCTCTCTGTCGAGCGCCTTTCTCTCTCTCTCTCGAGCGCGTGTCTCTCTCTCTCTCGAGCGCGTGTCTCTCTCTCTCTCGAGCGCGTGTCTCTCTCTCTCTCTCGAGCGCGTGTCTCTCTCTCTCTCGAGCGCGTGTCTCTCTCTCTGTCGAGCGCGTGTCTCTCTCTCTGTCGAGCGCGTGTCTCTCTCTCTCTCGAGCGCGTGTCTCTCTCTCTCTCGAGGGCGTGTCTCTCTCTCTCTCGAGCGCGTGTCTCTCTCTCTCTCTCGAGCGCGTGTCTCTCTCTCTCTCTCGAGGGCGTGTCTCTCTCTCTCTCTCGAGGGCGTGTCTCTCTCTCTCGAGCGCGTGTCTCTCTCTTTCTCTCGAGGGCGTGTCTCTCTCTCTCTCTCGAGCGCGTGTCTCTCTCTCTCTCTCGAGGGCGTGTCTCTCTCTCTCTCTCTCTCGAGGGCGTGTCTCTCTCTCTCTCTCTCTCAAGGGCGTGTCTCTCTCTCTCTCTCGAGGGCGTGTCTCTCTCTCTCTCGAGGGCGTGTCTCTCTCTCCCGAGCTCGTGTCTCTCTCTCTCCCGAGTGCGTGTCTCTCTCTCTCCCGAGTGCGTGTCTCTCTCTCTCCCGAGTGCGTGTCTCTCTCTCTCTCGAGCGCGTGTCTCTCTCTCTCGAGCGCGTGTCTCTCTCTCTCGAGCGCGTGTCTCTCTCTCTCGAGCGCGTGTCTCTCTCTCTCTCGAGCGCGTGTCTCTCTCTCTCTCGAGGGCGTGTCTCTCTCTCTCTCGAGCGCCTGTCTCTCTCTCTCTCGAGGGCGTGTCTCTCTCTCTCTTGAGGGCGTGTCTCTCTCTCTCTCGAGGGCATGTATCTCTCTCTCTCCCGAGCTCGTGTCTCTCTATCTCTCCCGAGCGCGTGTCTCTCTCTCTCCCGAGCGCGTGTCTCTCTCTCTCCCGAGCTCGTGTCTCTCTCTCTCCCGAGCTCGTGTCTCTCTCTCTCCCGAGCTCGTGTCTCTCTCTCTCTCCCGAGCGCGTGTCTCTCTCTCTCGAGTGCGTGTCTCTCTCTCTCTCTCGAGTGCGTGTCTCTCTCTCTCTCCCGAGTGCGTGTCTCTCTCTCTCTCCCGAGCTCGTGTCTCGCTCTCTCTCTCGAGCGCGTGTCTCTCTCTCTCCTGAGCGCGTGTCTCTCTCTCTCCTGAGCGCATGTCTCTCTCTCTCTCTCGAGCGCGTGTCTCTCCCTCTCTCTCGAGCGCGTGTCTCTCTCTCTCTCCCGAGCGCGTGTCTCTCTCTCTCTCCCGAGCGCGTGTCTCTCTCTCTCTCCCGAGCGCGTGTCTCTCTCTCTCTCCCGAGCGCGTGTCTCTCTCTCTCCCGAGCGCGTGTCTCTCTCTCTCTCCCGAGTGCGTGTCTCTCTCTCTCTCTCTCTCGAGTGCTTGTCTCTCTCTCTCCCGAGTGCGTGTCTCTCTCTCCCGAGTGCGTGTCTCTCTCTCCCGAGTGCGTGTCTCTCTCTCCCGAGTGCGTGTCTCTCTCTCCCGAGTGCGTGTCTCTCTCTCCCGAGTGCGTGTCTCTCTCTCCCGAGTGCGTGTCTCTCTCTCCCGAGTGCGTGTCTCTCTCTCCCGAGTGCGTGTCTCTCTCTCCCGAGTGCGTGTCTCTCTCTCCCGAGTGCGTGTCTCTCTCTCCCGAGTGCGTGTCTCTCTCTCTCGAGTGCGTGTCTCTCTCTCTCGAGCGTGTCTCTCTCTCTCGAGCGTGTCTCTCTCTCTCGAGCGCGTGTCTCTCTCTCTCGAGCGCGTGTCTCTCTCTCTCGAGCGCGTGTCTCTCTCTCTCTCGAGCGCGTGTCTCTCTCTCTCTCGAGCGCGTGTCTCTCTCTCTCTCCCGAGCGCGTGTCTCTCTCTCTCTCCCGAGCGCGTGTCTCTCACTCTCTCCCGAGCGCGTGTCTCTCTCTCTCTCTCTCGAGCGCGTGTCTCTCTCTCTCTCCCGAGCGCGTGTCTCTCTCTCTCTCCCGAGCGCGTGTCTCTCTCTCTCTCTCTCGAGCGCGTGTCTCTCTCTCTCTCCCGAGCGCGTGTCTCTCTCTCTCTCTCTCGAGCGCGTGTCTCTCTCTCTCCCGAGTGCGTGTCTCTCTCTCTCCCGAGTGCGTGTCTCTCTCTCTCCCGAGTGCGTGTCTCTCTCTCTCCCGAGTGCGTGTCTCTCTCTCTCTCCCGAGTGCGTGTCTCTCTCTCTCTCTCTCGAGTGCGTGTCTCTCTCTCTCTCGAGTGCGTGTCTCTCTCTCTCTCGAGTGCGTGTCTCTGTCTCTCGAGTGCGTGTCTCTCTCTCTCTCCCGAGTGCGTGTCTCTCTCTCTCTCCCGAGTGCGTGTCTCTCTCTCTCCCGAGTGCGTGTCTCTCTCTCTCTCCCGAGTGCGTGTCTCTCTCTCTCTCCCGAGTGCGTGTCTCTCTCTCTCTCCCGAGTGCGTGTCTCTCTCTCTCTCCCGAGTGCGTGTCTCTCTCTCTCTCCCGAGTGCGTGTCTCTCTCTCTCTCCCGAGTGCGTGTCTCTCTCTCTCTCCCGAGTGCGTGTCTCTCTCTCCCGAGTGCGTGTCTCTCTCTCTCTCCCGAGTGCGTGTCTCTCTCTCTCTCCCGAGTGCGTGTCTCTCTCTCTCTCCCGAGTGCGTGTCTCTCTCTCTCTCCCGAGTGCGTGTCTCTCTCTCTCTCTCCCGAGTGCGTGTCTCTCTCTCTCTCTCCCGAGTGCGTGTCTCTCTCTCTCTCCCGAGTGCGTGTCTCTCTCTCTCTCTCGAGCGCGTGTCTCTCTCTCTCTCGAGCGCGTGTCTCTCTCTCTCTCGAGCGCGTGTCTCTCTCTCTCTCGAGCGCGTGTCTCTCTCTCTCCCGAGCGCGTGTCTCTCTCTCTCCCGAGAGCGTGTCTCTCTCTCTCTCTCGAGCGCGTGTCTCTCTCTCTCTCGAGCGCGTGTCTCTCTCTCTCTCGAGCGCGTGTCTCTCTCTCTCTCGAGCGCGTGTCTCTCTCTCTCTCTCGAGCGCGTGTCTCTCTCTCTCGAGCGCGTGTCTCTCTCTCTCGAACGCGTGTCTCTCTCTCTCGAGCGCGTGTCTCTCTCTCTCGAGCGCGTGTCTCTCTCTCTCGAGCGCGTGTCTCTCTCTCGAGTGCGTGTCTCTCTCTCTCGAGCGCGTGTCTCTCTCTCTCTCGAGCGCGTGTCTCTCTCTCCCTCGAGCGCGTGTCTCTCTCTCCCTCGAGCGCGTGTCTCTCTCTCCCTCGAGCGCGTGTCTCTCTCTCTCTCTCTCGAGCGCGTGTCTCTCCCTCTCTCTCTCGAGCGCGTGTCTCTCTCTCTCTCTCTCTCGAGCGCGTGTCTCTCTCTCTCTCTCGAGCGCGTGTCTCTCTCTCTCTCTCTCCACTGCGTGTCTCTCTCTCTCCACTGCGTGTCTCTCTCTCTCTCGAGCGCGTGTCCCTCTCTCTCTCTCGAGCGCGTGTCTCTCTCTCTCTCGAGCGCGTGTCTCTCTCTCTCTCGAGCGCGTGTCTCTCTCTCTCTCGAGCGCGTGTCTCTCTCTCTCGAGCGCGTGTCTCTCTCTCTCTCGAGCGCCTGTCTCTCTCTCTCGAGCGCGTGTCTCTATCTCTCTCGAGCGCCTGTCTCTCTCTCTCCCGAGTGCGTGTCTCTCTCTCTCTCCCGAGTGCGTGTCTCTCTCTCTCTCCCGAGTGCGTGTCTCTCTCTCTCTCCCGAGTGCGTGTCTCTCTCTCTCTCCCGAGTGCGTGTCTCTCTCTCTCTCCCGAGTGCGTGTCTCTCTCTCTCTCCCGAGTGCGTGTCTCTCTCTCTCTCTCCCGAGTGCGTGTCTCTCTCTCTCTCCCGAGTGCGTGTCTCTCTCTCTCTCCTGAGTGCGTGTCTCTCTCTCTCTCCCGAGTGCGTGTCTCTCTCTCTCTCCCGAGTGCGTGTCTCTCTCTCTCTCTCCCGAGTGCGTGTCTCTCTCTCTCTCCCGAGTGCGTGTCTCTCTCTCTCTCTCGAGCGCGTGTCTCTCTCTCTCTCGAGCGCGTGTCTCTCTCTCTCTCGAGCGCGTGTCTCTCTCTCTCTCGAGCGCGTGTCTCTCTCTCTCCCGAGCGCGTGTCTCTCTCTCTCCCGAGAGCGTGTCTCTCTCTCTCTCTCGAGCGCGTGTCTCTCTCTCTCTCGAGCGCGTGTCTCTCTCTCTCTCGAGCGCGTGTCTCTCTCTCTCTCGAGCGCGTGTCTCTCTCTCTCTCTCGAGCGCGTGTCTCTCTCTCTCGAGCGCGTGTCTCTCTCTCTCGAACGCGTGTCTCTCTCTCTCGAGCGCGTGTCTCTCTCTCTCGAGCGCGTGTCTCTCTCTCTCGAGCGCGTGTCTCTCTCTCGAGTGCGTGTCTCTCTCTCTCGAGTGCGTGTCTCTCTCTCTCTCGAGCGCGTGTCTCTCTCTCCCTCGAGCGCGTGTCTCTCTCTCCCTCGAGCGCGTGTCTCTCTCTCCCTCGAGCGCGTGTCTCTCTCTCTCTCTCTCGAGCGCGTGTCTCTCCCTCTCTCTCTCGAGCGCGTGTCTCTCTCTCTCTCTCTCTCGAGCGCGTGTCTCTCTCTCTCTCTCGAGCGCGTGTCTCTCTCTCTCTCTCTCCACTGCGTGTCTCTCTCTCTCCACTGCGTGTCTCTCTCTCTCTCGAGCGCGTGTCCCTCTCTCTCTCTCGAGCGCGTGTCTCTCTCTCTGTCGAGCGCGTGTCTCTCTCTCTGTCGAGCGCGTGTCCCTCTCTCTCTCGAGCGCGTGTCTCTCTCTCTCTCGAGCGCGTGTCTCTCTCTCTGTCGAGCGCGTGTCTCTCCCTCTCTCTCTCCACTGCGTGTCTCTCTCTCTCCACTGCGTGTCTCTCTCTCTCTCGAGCGCGTGTCTCTCTCTCTCTCGAGCGCGTGTCTCTCTCTCTCTCTCGAGTGCGTGTCTCTCTCTCTCTCGAGCGCGTGTCTCTCTCTCTCTCGAGCGCGTGTCTCTCTCTCTCTCGAGCGCGTGTCTCTCTCTCTCTCGAGCGCGTGTCTCTCTCTCTCTCGAGCTCGTGTCTCTCTCTCTCTCGAGCTCGTGTCTCTCTCTCTCTCGAGCGCGTGTCTCTCTCTCTCGAGCGCGTGTCTCTCTCTCTCTCGAGCGCCTGTCTCTCTCTCTCGAGCGCGTGTCTCTCTCTCTCTCGAGCGCGTGTCTCTCTCTCTCTCGAGCGCGTGTCTCTCTCTCTCTCGAGCGCGTGTCTCTCTCTCTCTCGAGCGCGTGTCTCTCTCTCTCTCGAGCGCGTGTCTCTCTCTCTCTCGAGCGCGTGTCTCTCTCTCTCTCGAGCGCGTGTCTCTCTCTCTCTCGAGCGCGTGTCTCTCTCTCTCTCGAGCGCGTGTCTCTCTCTCGAGCGCCTGTCTCTCTCTCTCGAGCGCGTGTCTCTCTCTCTCTCGAGCGCATGTCTCTCTCTCTGTCGAGCGCCTTTCTCTCTCTCTGTCGAGCGACTTTCTCTCTCTCTCTCGAGCGCGTGTCTCTCTCTCTGTCTCTCTCTCTCTGTCGAGCGCGTGTCTCTCTCTCTGTCGAGCGCGTGTCTCTCTCTCTGTCGAGCGCGTGTCTCTCTCTCTGTCGAGCGCGTGTCTCTCTCTCTCTCGAGCGCGTGTCTCTCTCTCTCTCTCGAGCGCGTGTCTCTCTCTCTCTCTCGAGCGCGTGTCTCTCTCTCTCTCGAGCGCATGTCTCTCTCTCGGTCGAGCGCCTTTCTCTCTCTCTCTCGAGCGCGTGTCTCTCTCTCTCTCGAGCGCGTGTCTCTCTCTCTCTCGAGCGCGTGTCTCTCTCCCGAGCGCGTGTCTCTCTCTCTCTCGAGCGCGTGTCTCTCTCTCTCGAGCGCGTGTCTCTCTCTCTCGAGCGCGTGTCTCTCTCTCTCGAGCGCGTGTCTCTCTGTCTCTCGAGCGCGTGTCTCTCTCTCTCGAGCGCGTGTCTCTCTCTCTCTCGAGCGCGTGTCTCTCTCTCTCTCGAGCGCGTGTCTCTCTCTCTCTCGAGCGCGTGTCTCTCTCTCTGTCGAGCGCGTGTCTCTCTCTCTGTCGAGCTCGTGTCTCTCTCTCTCTCGAGTGCGTGTCTCTCTGTCGAGCGCGTGTCTCTCTCTCTCTCGAGGGCGTGTCTCTCTCTCTCTCGAGGGCGTGTCTCTCTCTCTCTCTCGAGTGCGTGTCTCTCTCTCTGTCGAGCGCGTGTCTCTCTCTCTCTCGAGGGCGTGTCTCTCTCTCTCTCGAGGGCGTGTCTCTCTCTCTCTCGAGGGCGTGTCTCTCTCTCTCTCTCGAGTGCGTGTCTCTCTCTCTCTCTCGAGTGCGTGTCTCTCTCTCTCTCTCGAGTGCGTGTCTCTCTCTCTCTCTCGAGTGCGTGTCTCTCTCTCTCGAGCGCGTGTCTCTCTCTCCCTCGAGCGCGTGTCTCTCTCTCCCTCGAGCGCGTGTCTCTCTCTCTCTCTCTCGAGCGCGTGTCTCTCCCTCTCTCTCTCGAGCGCGTGTCTCTCTCTCTCTCTCTCTCGAGCGCGTGTCTCTCTCTCTCTCTCGAGCGCGTGTCTCTCTCTCTCTCTCTCCACTGCGTGTCTCTCTCTCTCCACTGCGTGTCTCTCTCTCTCTCGAGCGCGTGTCTCTCTCTCTCTCGAGCGCGTGTCTCTCTCTCTCTCGAGCGCGTGTCTCTCTCTCTCTCGAGCGCGCGTCTCTCTCTCTCTCGAGCGCCTGTCTCTCTCTCTCGAGCGCGTGTCTCTATCTCTCTCGAGCGCCTGTCTCTCTCTCTCTCGAGCGCGTGTCTCTCTCTCTCTCGAGCGCGTGTCTCTCTCTCTCGAGCGCGTGTCTCTCTCTCTCTCGAGCGCATGTCTCTCTCTCGGTCGAGCGCCTTTCTCTCTCTCTCTCGAGCGCGTGTCTCTCTCTCTGTCGAGCGCGTGTCTCTCTCTCTGTCGAGCGCGTGTCCCTCTCTCTCTCGAGCGCGTGTCTCTCTCTCTCTCGAGCGCGTGTCTCTCTCTCTCTCGAGCGCGTGTCTCTCTCTCTCTGTCGAGCGCGTGTCCCTCTCTCTCTCGAGCGCGTGTCCCTCTCTCTCTCGAGCGCGTGTCTCTCTCTCTCTCGAGCGCGTGTCTCTCTCTCTCTGTCGAGCGCGTGTCTCTCCCTCTCTCTCTCCACTGCGTGTCTCTCTCTCTCCACTGCGTGTCTCTCTCTCTCTCGAGCGCGTGTCTCTCTCTCTCTCGAGCGCGTGTCTCTCTCTCTCTCTCGAGCGCGTGTCTCTCTCTCTCTCGAGCGCGTGTCTCTCTCTCTCTCGAGCGCGTGTCTCTCTCTCTCTCGAGCTCGTGTCTCTCTCTCTCTCGAGCTCGTGTCTCTCTCTCTCTCGAGCGCGTGTCTCTCTCTCTCTCGAGCGCGTGTCTCTCTCTCTCGAGCGCGTGTCTCTCTCTCTCTCGAGCGCCTGTCTCTCTCTCTCGAGCGCGTGTCTCTCTCTCTCTCGAGCGCGTGTCTCTCTCTCTCGAGCGCGTGTCTCTCTCTCTCTCGAGCGCGTGTCTCTCTCTCTCTCGAGCGCGTGTCTCTCTCTCTCTCGAGCGCGTGTCTCTCTCTCTCTCGAGCGCGTGTCTCTCTCTCTCTCGAGCGCGTGTCTCTCTCTCTCTCGAGCGCGTGTCTCTCTCTCTCTCGAGCGCGTGTCTCTCTCTCGAGCGCCTGTCTCTCTCTCTCGAGCGCGTGTCTCTCTCTCTCTCGAGCGCCTGTCTCTCTCTCTCTCTCGAGCGCATGTCTCTCTCTCTGTCGAGCGCCTTTCTCTCTCTCTCTCGAGCGCGTGTCTCTCTCTCTGTCTCTCTCTCTCTGTCGAGCGCGTGTCTCTCTCTCTGTCGAGCGCGTGTCTCTCTCTCTGTCGAGCGCGTGTCTCTCTCTCTGTCGAGCGCGTGTCTCTCTCTCTCTCGAGCGCGTGTCTCTCTCTCTCTCGAGCGCGTGTCTCTCTCTCTCTCTCGAGCGCGTGTCTCTCTCTCTCTCTCGAGCGCGTGTCTCTCTCTCGAGCGCGTGTCTCTCTCTCTCTCGAGCGCGTGTCTCTCTCCCGAGCGCGTGTCTCTCTCTCTCTCGAGCGCGTGTCTCTCTCTCTCTCGAGCGCGTGTCTCTCTCTCTCGAGCGCGTGTCTCTCTCTCTCGAGCGCGTGTCTCTCTGTCTCTCGAGCGCGTGTCTCTCTCTCTCGAGCGCGTGTCTCTCTCTCTCTCGAGCGCGTGTCTCTCTCTCTCTCGAGCGCGTGTCTCTCTCTCTCTCGAGCGCGTGTCTCTCTCTCTCTCGAGCGCGTGTCTCTCTCTCTGTCGAGCGCGTGTCTCTCTCTCTCTCGAGGGCGTGTCTCTCTCTCTCTCGAGGGCGTGTCTCTCTCTCTCTCGAGGGCGTGTCTCTCTCTCTCTCTCGAGTGCGTGTCTCTCTCTCTCTCTCGAGTGCGTGTCTCTCTCTCTCTCTCGAGTGCGTGTCTCTCTCTCTCTCTCGAGTGCGTGTCTCTCTCTCTCTCTCGAGTGCGTGTCTCTCTCTCTCGAGAGCGTGTCTCTCTCTCTCTCTCGAGCGCGTGTCTCTCTCTCTCTCTCGAGCGCGTGTCTCTCTCTCTCTCTCGAGAGCGTGTCTCTCTCTCTCTCCCGAGTGCGTGTCTCTCTCTCTCTCGAGCGCGTGTCTCTCTCTCTCTCTCGAGTGCGTGTCTCTCTCTCTCTCGAGTGCGTGTCTCTCTCTCTCTCTCGAGAGCGTGTCTCTCTCTCTCTCTCGAGGGCGTGTCTCTCTCTCTCTCGAGGGCGTGTCTCTCTCTCTCTCGAGTGCGTGTCTCTCTCTCTCTCTCGAGTGCGTGTCTCTCTCTCTCTCTCGAGTGCGTGTCTCTCTCTCTCTCTCGAGAGCGTGTCTCTCTCTCTCTCTCGAGGGCGTGTCTCTCTCTCTCGAGGGCGTGTCTCTCTCTCTCTCTCGAGTGCGTGTCTCTCTCTCTCTCTCGAGTGCGTGTCTCTCTCTCTCTCTCGAGAGCGTGTCTCTCTCTCTCTCTCGAACGCGTGTCTCTCTCTCTCGAACGCGTGTCTCTCTCTCTCGAACGCGTGTCTCTCTCTCTCGAGCGCGAGTCTCTCTCTCTCGAGAGCGTGTCTCTCTCTCCCGAGCGCGTGTCTCTCTCTCTCTCTCCCGAGCTCGTGTCTCTCTCTCTCTCTCCCGAGAGCGTGTCTCTCTCTCTCTCTCGAGCGCGTGTCTCTCTCTCTCTCTCGAGCGCGTGTCTCTCTCTCTCCCGAGCTCGTGTCTCTCTCTCCCGAGTGCGTGTCTCTCTCTCTCTCCCGAGCGCGTGTCTCTCTCTCTCGAGCGCGTGTCTCTCTCTCTCGAGCGCGTGTCTCTCTCTCTCTCGAGCGCGTGTCTCTCTCTCTCCCGAGCGCGTGTCTCTCTCTCTCTCGAGCGCGTGTCTCTCTCTCTCTCTCGAGTGCGTGTCTCTCTCTCTCTCGAGCGCGTGTCTCTCTCTCTCTCGAGCGCGTGTCTCTCTCTCTCTCGAGCGCGTGTCTCTCTCTCTCTCGAGCTCGTGTCTCTCTCTCTCTCGAGCTCGTGTCTCTCTCTCTCTCGAGCGCGTGTCTCTCTCTCTCGAGCGCGTGTCTCTCTCTCTCTCGAGCGCCTGTCTCTCTCTCTCGAGCGCGTGTCTCTCTCTCTCTCGAGCGCGTGTCTCTCTCTCTCTCGAGCGCGTGTCTCTCTCTCTCTCGAGCGCGTGTCTCTCTCTCTCTCGAGCGCGTGTCTCTCTCTCTCTCGAGCGCGTGTCTCTCTCTCTCTCGAGCGCGTGTCTCTCTCTCTCTCGAGCGCGTGTCTCTCTCTCTCTCGAGCGCGTGTCTCTCTCTCTCTCGAGCGCGTGTCTCTCTCTCGAGCGCCTGTCTCTCTCTCTCGAGCGCGTGTCTCTCTCTCTCTCGAGCGCATGTCTCTCTCTCTGTCGAGCGCCTTTCTCTCTCTCTGTCGAGCGCCTTTCTCTCTCTCTCTCGAGCGCGTGTCTCTCTCTCTGTCTCTCTCTCTCTGTCGAGCGCGTGTCTCTCTCTCTGTCGAGCGCGTGTCTCTCTCTCTGTCGAGCGCGTGTCTCTCTCTCTGTCGAGCGCGTGTCTCTCTCTCTCTCGAGCGCGTGTCTCTCTCTCTCTCTCGAGCGCGTGTCTCTCTCTCTCTCTCGAGCGCGTGTCTCTCTCTCTCTCGAGCGCATGTCTCTCTCTCGGTCGAGCGCCTTTCTCTCTCTCTCTCGAGCGCGTGTCTCTCTCTCTCTCGAGCGCGTGTCTCTCTCTCTCTCGAGCGCGTGTCTCTCTCCCGAGCGCGTGTCTCTCTCTCTCTCGAGCGCGTGTCTCTCTCTCTCGAGCGCGTGTCTCTCTCTCTCGAGCGCGTGTCTCTCTCTCTCGAGCGCGTGTCTCTCTGTCTCTCGAGCGCGTGTCTCTCTCTCTCGAGCGCGTGTCTCTCTCTCTCTCGAGCGCGTGTCTCTCTCTCTCTCGAGCGCGTGTCTCTCTCTCTCTCGAGCGCGTGTCTCTCTCTCTCTCGAGCGCGTGTCTCTCTCTCTGTCGAGCGCGTGTCTCTCTCTCTGTCGAGCTCGTGTCTCTCTCTCTCTCGAGTGCGTGTCTCTCTCTCTGTCGAGCGCGTGTCTCTCTCTCTCTCGAGGGCGTCTCTCGAGGGCGTGTCTCTCTCTCTCTCTCGAGTGCGTGTCTCTCTCTCTGTCGAGCGCGTGTCTCTCTCTCTCTCGAGGGCGTGGTCTCTCTCCTCTCTCGAGGGCGTGTCTCTCTCTCTCTCGAGGGCGTGTCTCTCTCTCTCTCTCGAGTGCGTGTCTCTCTCTCTCTCTCGAGTGCGTGTCTCTCTCTCTCTCTCGAGTGCGTGTCTCTCTCTCTCTCTCGAGTGCGTGTCTCTCTCTCTCGAGCGCGTGTCTCTCTCTCCCTCGAGCGCGTGTCTCTCTCTCCCTCGAGCGCGTGTCTCTCTCTCTCTCTCTCGAGCGCGTGTCTCTCCCTCTCTCTCTCGAGCGCGTGTCTCTCTCTCTCTCTCTCTCGAGCGCGTGTCTCTCTCTCTCTCTCGAGCGCGTGTCTCTCTCTCTCTCTCTCCACTGCGTGTCTCTCTCTCTCCACTGCGTGTCTCTCTCTCTCTCGAGCGCGTGTCTCTCTCTCTCTCGAGCGCGTGTCTCTCTCTCTCTCGAGCGCGTGTCTCTCTCTCTCTCGAGCGCGTGTCTCTCTCTCTCTCGAGCGCGTGTCTCTCTCTCTCTCGAGCGCCTGTCTCTCTCTCTCGAGCGCGTGTCTCTATCTCTCTCGAGCGCCTGTCTCTCTCTCTCTCGAGCGCGTGTCTCTCTCTCTCTCGAGCGCGTGTCTCTCTCTCTCGAGCGCGTGTCTCTCTCTCTCTCGAGCGCATGTCTCTCTCTCGGTCGAGCGCCTTTCTCTCTCTCTCTCGAGCGCGTGTCTCTCTCTCTGTCGAGCGCGTGTCTCTCTCTCTGTCGAGCGCGTGTCCCTCTCTCTCTCGAGCGCGTGTCTCTCTCTCTCTCGAGCGCGTGTCTCTCTCTCTCTCGAGCGCGTGTCTCTCTCTCTCTGTCGAGCGCGTGTCCCTCACTCTCTCGAGCGCGTGTCCCCTCTCTCTCTCGAGCGCGTGTCTCTCTCTCTCCTCGAGCGCGTGTCTCTCTCTCTCTCGAGCGCGTGTCTCTCTCTCTCTGTCGAGCGCGTGTCTCTCCCTCTCTCTCTCCACTGCGTGTCTCTCTCTCTCCACTGCGTGTCTCTCTCTCTCTCGAGCGCGTGTCTCTCTCTCTCTCGAGCGCGTGTCCTCTCTCTCGTCTCTCGAGCGCGTGTCTCTCTCTCTCTCGAGCGCGTGTCTCTCTCTCTCTCGAGCGCGTGGTCTCTCTCTCTCTCGAGCTCGTGTCTCTCTCTCTCTCGAGCTCGTGTCTCTCTCTCTCTCGAGCGCGTGTCTCTCTCTCTCTCGAGCGCGTGTCTCTCTCTCTCGAGCGCGTGTCTCTCTCTCTCTCGAGCGCCTGTCTCTCTCTCTCGAGCGCGTGTCTCTCTCTCTCTCGAGCGCGTGTCTCTCTCTCTCTCGAGCGCGTGTCTCTCTCTCTCTCGAGCGCGTGTCTCTCTCTCTCTCGAGCGCGTGTCTCTCTCTCTCTCGAGCGCGTGTCTCTCTCTCTCTCGAGCGCGTGTCTCTCTCTCTCTCGAGCGCGTGTCTCTCTCTCTCTCGAGCGCGTGTCTCTCTCTCTCTCGAGCGCGTGTCTCTCTCTCTCTCGAGCGCGTGTCTCTCTCTCGAGCGCCTGTCTCTCTCTCTCGAGCGCGTGTCTCTCTCTCTCTCGAGCGCCTGTCTCTCTCTCTCTCTCGAGCGCATGTCTCTCTCTCTGTCGAGCGCCTTTCTCTCTCTCTCTCGAGCGCGTGTCTCTCTCTCTGTCTCTCTCTCTCTGTCGAGCGCGTGTCTCTCTCTCTGTCGAGCGCGTGTCTCTCTCTCTGTCGAGCGCGTGTCTCTCTCTCTGTCGAGCGCGTGTCTCTCTCTCTGTCGAGCGCGTGTCTCTCTCTCTCTCTCGAGCGCGTGTCTCTCTCTCTCTCTCGAGCGCGTGTCTCTCTCTCTCTCTCGAGCGCGTGTCTCTCTCTCTCTCTCGAGCGCGTGTCTCTCTCTCGAGCGCGTGTCTCTCTCTCTCTCGAGCGCGTGTCTCTCTCCCGAGCGCGTGTCTCTCTCTCTCTCGAGCGCGTGTCTCTCTCTCTCTCGAGCGCGTGTCTCTCTCTCTCGAGCGCGTGTCTCTCTCTCTCGAGCGCGTGTCTCTCTGTCTCTCGAGCGCGTGTCTCTCTCTCTCGAGCGCGTGTCTCTCTCTCTCGAGCGCGTGTCTCTCTCTCTCTCGAGCGCGTGTCTCTCTCTCTCTCGAGCGCGTGTCTCTCTCTCTGTCGAGCGCGTGTCTCTCTCTCTCTCGAGGGCGTGTCTCTCTCTCTCTCGAGGGCGTGTCTCTCTCTCTCTCGAGGGCGTGTCTCTCTCTCTCTCTCGAGTGCGTGTCTCTCTCTCTCTCTCGAGTGCGTGTCTCTCTCTCTCTCTCGAGTGCGTGTCTCTCTCTCTCTCTCGAGTGCGTGTCTCTCTCTCTCTCTCGAGTGCGTGTCTCTCTCTCTCGAGAGCGTGTCTCTCTCTCTCTCTCGAGCGCGTGTCTCTCTCTCTCTCTCGAGCGCGTGTCTCTCTCTCTCTCTCGAGAGCGTGTCTCTCTCTCTCTCCCGAGTGCGTGTCTCTCTCTCTCTCGAGCGCGTGTCTCTCTCTCTCTCTCGAGCGCGTGTCTCTCTCTCTCTCGAGTGCGTGTCTCTCTCTCTCTCTCGAGAGCGTGTCTCTCTCTCTCTCTCGAGGGCGTGTCTCTCTCTCTCTCGAGGGCGTGTCTCTCTCTCTCTCGAGGGCGTGTCTCTCTCTCTCTCTCGAGTGCGTGTCTCTCTCTCTCTCTCGAGTGCGTGTCTCTCTCTCTCTCTCGAGAGCGTGTCTCTCTCTCTCTCTCGAGGGCGTGTCTCTCTCTCTCGAGGGCGTGTCTCTCTCTCTCTCTCGAGTGCGTGTCTCTCTCTCTCTCTCGAGTGCGTGTCTCTCTCTCTCTCTCGAGAGCGTGTCTCTCTCTCTCTCTCGAACGCGTGTCTCTCTCTCTCGAACGCGTGTCTCTCTCTCTCGAGCGCGAGTCTCTCTCTCTCGAGCGCGAGTCTCTCTCTCTCGAGAGCGTGTCTCTCTCTCCCGAGCGCGTGTCTCTCTCTCTCTCTCCCGAGCTCGTGTCTCTCTCTCTCTCTCCCGAGAGCGTGTCTCTCTCTCTCTCTCGAGCGCGTGTCTCTCTCTCTCTCTCGAGCGCGTGTCTCTCTCTCTCCCGAGCTCGTGTCTCTCTCTCCTGAGTGCGTGTCTCTCTCTCTCTCCCGAGCGCGTGTCTCTCTCTCTCGAGCGCGTGTCTCTCTCTCTCGAGCGCGTGTCTCTCTCTCTCTCACGAGCGCGTGTCTCTCTCTCTCCCGAGCGCGTGTCTCTCTCTCTCCGAGCGCGTGTCTCTCTCTCTCTCTCGAGTGCGTGTCTCTCTCTCTCGAGTGCGTGTCTCTCTCTCTCTCTCCCGAGAGCGTGTCTCTCTCTCTCTCCCGAGTGCGTGTCTCTCTCTCTCTCCCCGAGTGCGTGTCTCTCTCTCTCTCCCGAGTGCGTGTCTCTCTCTCTCTCCCGAGTGCGTGTCTCTCTCTCTCTCCCGAGTGCGTGTCTCTCTCTCTCTCCGAGTGCGTGTCTCTCTCTCTCTCCCGAGTGCGTGTCTCTCTCTCTCTCCCGAGTGCGTGTCTCTCTCTCTCTCCAGAGCGCGTGTCTCTCTCTCTCTCTCCCGAGCGCGTGTCTCTCTCTCTCTCCGAGCGCGTGTCTCTCTCTCTCTCCCGAGCGCGTGTCTCTCTCTCTCTCTCGAGCGCGTGTCTCTCTCTCTCTCTCTCCGAGCGCGTGTTCTCTCTCTCTCTCTCTCGAGCGCGGGCGAGGGGGCGGTGAGACAGGGCGGCGAGAGAGAGAGAGAGAGACACGCGCTCGAGAGAGAGAGAGAGAGACACGCGCTCGAGAGAGAGAGAGAGACACGCGCTCGGGAGAGAGAGAGAGACACGCGCTCGGGAGAGAGAGAGAGACACGCGCTCGGGAGAGAGAGAGAGAGACACGCGCTCTGGAGAGAGAGAGAGACACGCACTCGGGAGAGAGAGAGAGACACGCACTCGGGAGAGAGAGAGAGACACGCACTCGGGAGAGAGAGAGAGACACGCACTCGGGAGAGAGAGAGAGACACGCACTCGGGAGAGAGAGAGAGACACGCACTCGGGAGAGAGAGAGAGACACGCACTCGGGAGAGAGAGAGAGACACGCACTCGGGAGAGGAGAGAGACACGCTCTCGGGAGAGAGAGAGAGAGAGACACGCGCACTCGAGAGAGAGAGAGACACGCACTCGAGAGAGAGAGAGAGACACGCGCTCGGAGAGAGAGAGACACGCGCTCGGGAGAGAGAGAGACACAGCGCTCGAGAGAGAGAGAGACACGCGCTCGAGAGAGAGAGACACGCGCTCGAGAGAGAGAGACACGCGCTCGGGAGAGAGAGAGAGACACGCACTCAGGAGAGAGAGACACGAGCTCGGGAGAGAGAGAGAGACACGCGCTCGAGAGAGAGAGAGAGACACGCGCTCGAGAGAGAGAGAGAGGACACGCTCTCGGGAGAGAGAGAGAGAGACACGAGCTCGGGAGAGAGAGAGAGAGACACGCGCTCGGGAGAGAGAGACACGCTCTCGAGAGAGAGAGACTCGCGCTCGAGAGAGAGAGACTCGCGCCTCGAGAGAGAGAGACACGCGTTCGAGAGAGAGAGACACGCGTTCGAGAGAGAGAGAGAGACACGCTCTCGAGAGAGAGAGAGAGAGACACGCACTCGAGAGAGAGAGAGAGACACGCACTCGATCGAGAGAGAGAGAGACACGCCCTCGAGAGAGAGAGACACGCCCTCGAGAGAGAGAGAGAGACACGCTCTCGAGAGAGAGAGAGAGACACGCACTCGAGAGAGAGAGAGAGACACGCACTCGAGAGAGAGAGAGAGACACGCCCTCGAGAGAGAGAGAGACACGCCTCGAGAGAGAGAGAGACACGCCCTCGAGAGAGAGAGAGAGACACGCTCTCGAGAGAGAGAGAGAGACACGCACTCGAGGAGAGAGAGAGACACGCGCTCGAGAGAGAGAGAGAGACACGCGCTCGAGAGAGAGAGAGACACGCACTCGGGAGAGAGAGAGAGACACGCTCTCGAGAGAGAGAGAGAGACACGCGCCTCGAGAGAGAGAGAGAGACACGCGCTCGAGAGAGAGAGAGAGAGACACGCTCTCGAGAGAGAGAGACACGCACTCGAGAGAGAGAGAGAGACACGCACTCGAGAGAGAGAGAGAGACACGCACTCGAGAGAGAGAGAGAGACACGCACTCGAGAGAGAGAGAGAGACACGCACTCGAGAGAGAGAGAGAGACACGCCCTCGAGAGAGAGAGAGACACGCCCTCGAGAGAGAGAGAGACACGCCCCTCGAGAGAGAGAGAGACACGCGCTCGACAGAGAGAGAGACACGCGCTCGAGAGAGAGAGAGACACGCGCTCGAGAGAGAGAGAGACACGCGCTCGAGAGAGAGAGAGACACGCGCTCGAGAGAGAGAGACACGCGCTCGAGAGACAGAGAGACACGCGCTCGAGAGAGAGAGACACGCGCTCGAGAGAGAGAGACACGCGCTCGAGAGAGAGAGAGACACGCGCTCGAGAGAGAGAGAGACACGCGCTCGGGAGAGAGACACGCGCTCGAGAGAGAGAGAGACACGCGCTCGAGAGAGAGACACGCGCTCGAGAGAGAGAGAGACCACGCGCTCGAGAGAGAGAGAGAGACGACAAGCGCTCGAGAGAGAGAGAGAGACACGCGCTCGAGAGAGAGAGAGAGACACGCGCTCGACAGAGAGAGAGACACGCGCTCGACAGAGAGAGAGACACGCGCTCGACAGAGAGAGAGACACGCGCTCGACAGAGAGAGAGACACGCGCTCGACAGAGAGAGAGAGACAGAGAGAGAGACACGCGCTCGAGAGAGAGAGAGAAAGGCGCTCGACAGAGAGAGAGACATGCGCTCGAGAGAGAGAGAGAGACAGGCGCTCGAGAGAGAGAGAGACACGCGCTCGAGAGAGAGAGACAGGCGCTCGAGAGAGAGACACGCCGCTCGAGATGAGAGAGAGACACGCGCTCGAGAGAGAGAGAGACACGCGCTCGAGAGAGAGAGAGACACGCGCTCGAGAGAGAGAGAGACACGCGCTCGAGAGAGAGAGAGACACGCGCTCGAGAGAGAGAGAGACACGCGCTCGAGAGAGAGAGAGACACGCGCTCGAGAGAGAGAGAGACACGCGCTCGAGAGAGAGAGAGACACGCGCTCGAGAGAGAGAGAGACACGCGCTCGAGAGAGAGAGACAGGCGCTCGAGAGAGAGAGAGACACGCGCTCGAGAGAGAGAGACACGCGCTCGAGAGAGAGAGAGACACGCGCTCGAGAGAGAGAGAGACACGAGCTCGAGAGAGAGAGAGACACGAGCTCGAGAGAGAGAGAGACACGCGCCTCGAGACGAGAGAGAGACACGCGCTCGAGAGAGAGAGAGACACGCGCTCGAGAGAGAGAGAGAGACACGCGCTCGAGAGAGAGAGAGACACGCGCTCGAGAGAGAGAGAGACACGCAGTGGAGAGAGAGAGACACGCAGTGGAGAGAGAGAGGGAGAGACACGCGCTCGACAGAGAGAGAGAGACACGCGCTCGAGAGAGAGAGAGACACGCGCTCGAGGAGAGAGAGACACGCGCTCGAGAGAGAGAGGGACACGCGCTCGAGAGAGAGAGGGACACGGCGCTCGACAGAGAGAGAGAGACACGCGCTCGAGAGAGAGAGAGACACGCGCTCGAGAGAGAGAGAGACACGCGCTCGAGAGAGAGAGGGACACGCGCTCGACAGAGAGAGAGACACGCGCTCGACAGAGAGAGAGACACGCGCTCGAGAGAGAGAGAGAAAGGCGCTCGACGAGAGAGAGACATGCGCTCGAGAGAGAGAGAGACACGCGCCTTCGAGAGAGAGAGACACGCGCTCGAGAGAGAGAGAGACACGCGCTCGAGAGAGAGAGAGACAGGCGCTCGAGAGAGATAGAGACACGCGCTCGAGAGAGAGAGACAGGCGCTCGAGAGAGAGAGAGACACGGCGCTCGAGAGAGAGAGAGACACGCGCTCGAGAGAGAGAGAGACACGCGCTCGAGAGAGAGAGAGACACGCGCTCGAGAGAGAGAGAGACACGCGCTCGAGAGAGAGAGAGACACGCAGTGGAGAGAGAGAGGACACGCAGTGGAGAGAGAGAGAGAGAGACACGCGCTCGAGAGAGAGAGAGAGACACGCGCTCGAGAGAGAGAGAGAGAGAGACACGCGCTCGAGAGAGAGAGGGAGAGACACGCGCTCGAGAGAGAGAGAGAGAGACACGCGCTCGAGGGAGAGAGAGACACGCGCTCGAGGAGAGAGAGACACGCGCTCGAGAGAGAGAGACACGCACTCGAGAGAGAGAGAGAGACACGCACTCGAGAGAGAGAGAGAGAGACACGCACTCGAGAGAGAGAGAGAGACACGCACTCGAGAGAGAGAGAGACACGCCCTCGAGAGAGAGAGAGACACGCCCTCGAGAGAGAGAGAGACACGCCCTCGAGAGAGAGAGAGACACGCGCTCGACAGAGAGAGAGACACGCACTCGAGAGAGAGAGAGAGACACGCCCTCGAGAGAGAGAGAGACACGCCCTCGAGAGAGAGAGAGACACGCGCTCGACAGAGAGAGAGCGACCACGCGCTCGAGAGAGAGAGAGACACGCGCTCGAGAGAGAGAGAGACACGCGCTCGAAGAGAGAGAGACACGCGCTCGAGAGAGAGAGAGACACGCGCTCGAGAGAGAGAGACACGCGCTCGAGAGAGAGAGAGACACGCGCTCGAGAGAGAGAGAGACACGCGCTCGAGAGAGAGAGACACGCGCTCGAGAGACAGAGAGACACGCGCTCGAGAGAGAGAGACACGCGCTCGAGAGAGAGAGACACGCGCTCGAGAGAGAGAGACACGCGCTCGAGAGAGAGAGAGACACGCGCTCGGGAGAGAGACACGCGCTCGAGAGAGAGAGAGACACGCGCTCGAGAGAGAGAGAGACACGCGCTCGAGAGAGAGAGAGAAAGGCGCTCGACGCGAGAGAGAGACATGCGCTCGAGAGAGAGAGAGACACGCGCTCGAGAGATGAGAGAGACACGCGCTCGAGAGAGAGAGAGAGACACGCGCTCGAGAGAGAGAGAGACGCGCTCGACAGAGAGAGAGACACGCGCTCGACAGAGAGAGAGACACAGCGCTCGACAGAGAGAGAGACACGCGCTCGACAGAGAGAGAGAGACAGAGAGAGAGACACGCGCTCGAAGAGAGAGAGAGAAAGGCGCTCGACAGAGAGAGAGAAAGGCCGCTCGACAGAGAGAGAGACATGCGCTCGAGAGAGAGAGAGACACGCGCTCGAGAGAGAGAGACAGGCGCTCGAGAGAGAGACACGCGCTCGAGAGAGAGAGAGACACGCGCTCGAGAGAGAGAGAGACACGCGCTCGAGAGAGAGAGAGACACGGCGCTCGAGAGAGAGAGAGACACGCGCTCGAGAGAGAGAGAGACACGCGCTCGAGAGAGAGAGACACGCGCTCGAGAGAGAGAGAGACACGCGCTCGAGAGAGAGAGAGACACCGCGCTCGAGAGAGAGAGAGACACTGCGCTCGAGAGAGAGAGACAGGCGCTCGAGAGAGAGAGAGACACGCGCTCGAGAGAGAGAGACACGCGCTCGAGAGAGAGAGAGACACCGAGCTCGAGAGAGAGAGAGACACGAGCTCGAGAGAGAGAGAGACACGCGCTCGAGAGAGAGAGAGAGACACGCGCTCGAGAGAGAGAGAGACACGCGCTCGAGAGAGAGAGAGACACGCACTCGAGAGAGAGAGAGAGACACGCGCTCGAGAGAGAGAGAGACACGCGCTCGGGAGAGAGAGAGACACGCGCTCGAGAGAGAGAGAGACACGCGCTCGAGAGAGAGAGACACGCGCTCGAGAGAGAGAGAGACACGCGCTCGGGAAGAGAGAGAGAGACACGCACTCGGGAGAGAGAGACACGAGCCTCGGGAGGAGAGAGAGACACGCGCTCGAGAGAGAGAGAGAGACACGCGCTCGAGAGAGAGAGAGAGACACGCTCTCGGGAGAGAGAGAGAGAGACACGAGCTCGGGAGAGAGAGAGAGAGACACGCGCTCGGGAGAGAGAGACACGCTCTCGAGAGAGAGGAGACTCGCGCTCGAGAGAGAGAGACACGCGTTCGAGAGAGAGAGACACGCGTTCGAGAGAGAGAGACACGCGTTCGAGAGAGAGAGAGAGACACGCTCTCGAGAGAGAGAGAGAGACACGCACTCGAGAGAGAGAGAGAGAGACACGCACTCGAGAGAGAGAGAGAGACACGCCCTCGAAGAGAGAGAGGACACGCCCTCGAGAGAGAGAGAGAGACACGCTCTCGAGAGAGAGAGAGAGACACGCACTCGAGAGAGAGAGAGAGACACGCACTCGAGAGAGAGAGAGAGACACGCACTCGAGAGAGAGAGAGACACGCCCTCGAGAGAGAGAGAGACACGCCTCGAGAGAGAGAGAGAGACACGCTCTCGAGAGAGAGAGAGAGAGACACGCACTCGAGAGAGAGAGAGACACGCACTCGAGAGAGAGAGAGAGACACGCGCTCGAGAGAGAGAGAGACACGCACTCGGGAGAGAGAGAGAGGACACGCTCTCGAGAGAGAGAGAGAGACACGCGCTCGAGAGAGAGAGAGAGACACGCGCTCGAGAGAGAGAGAGAGACACGCTCTCGAGAGAGAGAGACACGCACTCGAGAGAGAGAGAGAGACACGCACTCGAGAGAGAGAGAGAGACACGCACTCGAGAGAGAGAGAGAGACACGCACTCGAGAGAGAGAGAGAGACACGCCACTCGAGAGAGAGAGAGAGACACGCCCTCGAGAGAGAGAGAGACACGCCCTCGAGAGAGAGAGAGACACGCCCTCGAGAGAGATGAGGAGAGACACGCGCTCGACAGAGAGAGAGACACGCGCTCGAGAGAGAGAGAGACACGCGCTCGAGAGAGAGAGAGACACGCGCTCGAGAGAGAGAGAGACACGGCGCTCGAGAGAGAGAGAGACACGCGCTCGAGAGAGAGAGACACGCGCTCGAGAGCAGAGAGACACGCGCTCGAGAGAGAGAGAGACACGCGCTCGAGAGAGAGAGACACTGCGCTCGAGAGAGAGAGAGACACGCGCTCGAGAGAGAGAGAGACACGCGCTCGGGAGAGAGACCACGCGCTCGAGAGAGGAGAGAGAGACACGCGCTCGAGAGAGAGACACGCGCTCGAGAGAGAGAGAGAGACACGCGCTCGAGAGAGAGAGAGAGACACGCGCTCGAGAGAGAGAGAGACACGCGCTCGAGAGAGAGAGAGACACGCGCTCGACAGAGAGAGAGACACGCGCTCGACAGAGAGAGAGACACGCGCTCGACAGAGAGAGAGACACGCGCTCGACAGAGAGAGAGAGACAGAGAGAGAGACACGCGCTCGAGAGAGAGAGAGAAAGGCGCTCGACAGAGAGAGAGACATGCGCTCGAGAGAGAGAGAGAGACAGGCGCTCGAGAGAGAGAGAGACACTGCGCTCGAGAGAGAGAGACAGGCGCTCGAGAGAGAGACACGCGCTCGAGAGAGAGAGAGACACTGCGCTCGAGAGAGAGAGAGACACGCGCTCGAGAGAGAGAGAGACACGCGCTCGAGAGAGAGAGAGACACGCGCTCGAGAGAGAGAGAGACACGCGCTCGAGAGAGAGAGAGACACAGCGCTCGAGAGAGAGAGAGACACGCGCTCGAGAGAGAGAGACACGCGCTCGAGAGAGAGAGAGACACGCGCTCGAGAGAGAGAGACAGGCGCTCGAGAGAGAGAGAGACACGCGCTCGAGAGAGAGAGACACCGCGCTCGAGAGAGAGAGAGACACGCGCTCGAGAGAGAGAGAGACACGAGCTCGAGAGAGAGAGAGACACGAGCTCGAGAGAGAGAGAGACACGCGCTCGAGAGAGAGAGAGACACGGCGCTCGAGAGAGAGAGAGACACGCGCTCGAGAGAGAGAGAGAGACACGCGCTCGAGAGAGAGAGAGACACGCGCTCGAGAGAGAGAGAGACACGCAGTGGAGAGAGAGAGACACGCAGTGGAGAGAGAGAGGAGAGACACGCGCTCGACAGAGAGAGAGAGACACGCGCTCGAGAGAGAGAGAGACACGCGCTCGAGAGAGAGAGGGACACGCCGCTCGAGAGAGAGAGGGACACGCTGCTCGACAGAGAGAGAGAGACACGCGCTCGAGAGAGAGAGAGACACGCGCTCGAGAGAGAGAGAGACACGCGCTCGAGAGAGAGAGGGACACGCGCTCGACAGAGAGAGAGACACGCGCTCGACAGAGAGAGAGACACGCGCTCGAGAGAGAGAGAGAAAGGCGCTCGACCGAGAAGAGAGACATGCGCTCGAGAGAGAGAGAGACACGCGCTCGAGAGAGAGAGACACGCGCTCGAGAGAGAGAGAGACACGGCGCTCGAGAGAGAGAGAGACAGGCGCTCGAGAGAGATAGAGACACGCGCTCGAGAGAGAGAGACAGGCGCTCGAGAGAGAGAGAGACGCCGCGCTCGAGAGAGAGAGAGACACGCGCTCGAGAGAGAGAGAGACACGCGCTCGAGAGAGAGAGAGACACGCGCTCGAGAGAGAGAGAGACACGCAGTGGAGAGAGAGAGACACGCAGTGGAGAGAGAGAGAGAGAGACACGAGCGCTCGAGAGAGAGAGAGACACGCGCTCGAGAGAGAGAGAGAGAGAGAGACACGCGCTCGAGAGAGAGAGGGAGAGACACGCGCTCGAGAGAGAGAGAGAGAGACACGCGCTTCGAGGGAGAGAGAGACACGCGCTCGAGGGAGAGAGAGACACGCGCTCGAGAGAGAGAGACACGCACTCGAGAGAGAGAGAGAGACACGCACTCGAGAGAGAGAGAGAGACACGCACTCGAGAGAGAGAGAGAGACACGCACTCGAGAGAGAGAGAGAGACACGCCCTCGAGAGAGAGAGAGAGACACGCCCTCGAGAGAGAGAGAGACACGCCCTCGAGAGAGAGAGAGACACGCGCTCGACAGAGAGAGAGACACGCACTCGAGAGAGAGAGAGAGACACGCCCTCGAGAGAGAGAGAGACACGCCCTCGAGAGAGAGAGAGACACGCGCTCGACAGAGAGACACGCACTCGAGAGAGAGAGAGACACGAGCTCGACAGAGAGAGAGACACGCGCTCGACAGAGAGAGAGACACGCGCTCGAGAGAGAGAGAGACACGCGCTCGAGAGAGAGAGAGACACGCGCTCGAGAGAGAGAGAGACACGCGCTCGAGAGAGAGAGACACGCGCTCGAGAGACAGAGAGACACGCGCTCGAGAGAGAGAGACACGCGCTCGAGAGAGAGAGACACGCGCTCGAGAGAGAGAGACACGCGCTCGAGAGAGAGAGAGACACGCGCTCGGGAGAGAGACCCGCGCTCGAGAGAGAGGAGACACGCGCTCGAGAGAGAGAGAGACACGCGCTCGAGAGAGAGAGAGAAAGGCGCTCGACCGAGAGAGAGGACATGCGCTCGAGAGAGAGAGAGACACGCGCTCGAGAGAGAGAGAGAGACACGCGCTCGTGAGAGAGAGAGAGACACGCGCTCGAGAGAGAGAGAGGACACGCGCTCGACAGAGAGAGAGAGACACGGCGCTCGACAGAGAGAGAGACACGCGCTCGACAGAGAGAGAGACACGCGCTCGACAGAGAGAGAGAGACAGAGAGAGAGACACGCGCTCGAGAGAGAGAGAGAAAGTCGCTCGACAGAGAGAGAGAAAGGCGCTCGACAGAGAGAGAGACATGCGCTCGAGAGAGAGAGAGACACGCGCTCGAGAGAGAGAGACAGGCGCTCGAGAGAGAGACACGCGCTCGAGAGAGAGAGAGACACGCGCTCGAGAGAGAGAGAGACACGCGCTCGAGAGAGAGAGAGGACACGCGCTCGAGAGAGAGAGAGACACGCGCTCGAGAGAGAGAGAGACACGCGCTCGAGAGAGAGAGAGACACGCGCTCGAGAGAGAGAGAGACACGCGCTCGAGAGAGAGAGAGACACGGCGCTCGAGAGAGAGAGAGACACGCGCTCGAGAGAGAGAGACAGGCGCTCGAGGAGAGAGAGAGACACGCGCTCGAGAGAGAGAGAGACACGCGCTCGAGAGAGAGAGAGACACGAGCTCGAGAGAGAGAGAGACACGAGCTCGAGAGAGAGAGAGACACGCGCTCGAGAGAGAGAGAGACACGCGCCTCGAGAGAGAGAGAGACACGCGCTCGAGAGAGAGAGAGACACGCGCTCGAGAGAGAGAGAGACACGCACTCGAGAGAGAGAGAGAGACACGCGCTCGAGAGAGAGAGAGACACGCGCTCGAGAGAGAGAGAGGACACGCAGTGGAGAGAGAGAGACACGCAGTGGAGAGAGAGAGGGAGAGACACGCGCTCGACAGAGAGAGAGACACGCGCTCGAGAAGAGAGAGAGACACGCGCTCGAGAGAGAGAGGGACACGCGCTCGACAGAGAGAGAGACACGCGCTCGACAGAGAGAGAGACACGCGCTCGAGAGAGAGAGAGGGACACGCGCTCGAGAGAGAGAGAGACACGCAGTGGAGAGAGAGAGACACGCTAGTGGAGAGAGAGACGAGAGAGACACGCGGCTCGCAGAGAGAGAGAGAGAGACACGCGCTCGAGAGAGAGAGAGAGAGAGACACGCGCTCGAGAGAGAGAGGGAGAGACACGCGCTCGAGAGAGAGAGAGAGAGACACGCGCTCGAGGGAGAGAGAGACACGCGCTCGAGGGAGAGAGAGACACGCGCTCGAGGGAGAGAGAGACACGCGCTCGAGAGAGAGAGAGACACGCACTCGAGAGAGAGAGACACGCACTCGAGAGAGAGACACGCGCTCGAGAGAGAGAGACACGCGCTCGAGAGAGAGAGACACGCGCTCGAGAGAGAGAGACACGCGTTCGAGAGAGAGAGACACGCGCTCGAGGAGAGAGAGACACGCGCTCGAGAGAGAGAGAGAGACACGCGCTCGAGAGAGAGAGAGACACGCGCTCGAGAGAGAGAGAGACACGCGCTCGAGAGAGAGAGAGACACGCGCTCGAGAGAGAGAGAGAGACACGCTCTCGGGAGAGAGAGAGACCACGCGCTCGGGAGAGAGAGAGACACTGCGCTCGAGGAGAGAGAGAGACACGCGCTCGAGAGAGAGAGAGACACGCGCTCGAGAGAGAGAGAGACACGCGCTCGAGAGAGAGAGAGAGACACGCACTCGGGAGAGAGAGAGAGACACGCACTCGGGAGAGAGAGAGAGAGACACGCACTCGGGAGAGAGAGAGAGACACGCACTCGGGAGAGAGAGAGAGGACACGCACTCAGGAGAGAGAGAGAGAGACACGCACTCGGGAGAGAGAGAGAGACACGCACTCGGGAGAGAGAGAGAGAGACACGCACTCGGGAGAGAGAGAGAGACACGCACTCGGGAGAGAGAGAGAGACACGCACTCGGGAGAGAGAGAGAGACACGCACTCGGGAGAGAGAGAGAGACACGCACTCGGGAGAGAGAGAGAGACACGCACTCGGGAGAGAGAGAGAGACACGCACTCGGGAGAGAGAGAGACAGGCGCTCGAGAGAGATAGAGACACGCGCTCGAGAGAGAGAGACAGGCGCTCGAGAGAGAGAGAGGACACGCGCTCGAGAGAGAGAGACACGCGCTCGAGAGAGAGAAGAGACACGCGCTCGAGAGAGAGAGAGACACGCGCTCGAGAGAGAGAGAGAGACACGCGCTCGAGAGAGAGAGAGGGACACCGCGCTCGAGAGAGAGAGAGACACGCAGTGGAGAGAGAGAGACACGCAGTGGAGAGAGAGAGAGAGAGACACGCGCTCGAGAGAGAGAGAGAGACACGCGCTCGAGAGAGAGAGAGAGAGAGACACGCGCTCGAGAGAGAGAGGGAGAGACACGCGCTCGAGAGAGAGAGAGAGAGACACGCGCTCGAGGGAGAGAGAGGACACGCGCTCGAGGAGAGAGAGACACGCGCTCGAGGGAGAGAGAGACACGCGCTCGAGAGAGAGAGAGACACGCGCTCGAGAGAGAGAGACACGCACTCGAGAGAGGAGACACGCGCTCGAGAGAGAGAGACACGCGCTCGAGAGAGAGAGACACGCGCTCGAGAGAGAGAGACACGCGTTCGAGAGGAGAGAGACACGCGCTCGAGAGAGAGAGACACGGCGCTCGAGAGAGAGAGAGACACGCGCTCGAGAGAGAGAGAGACACGCGCTCGAGAGAGAGAGAGACACGCGCTCGAGAGAGAGAGAGACACGCGCTCGAGAGAGAGAGGAGACACGCTCTCGGGAGAGAGAGAGACACGCGCTCGGGGAGAGAGAGAGACACGCGCTCGAGAGAGAGAGAGACACTGCGCTCGAGAGAGAGAGAGACACGCGCTCGAGAGAGAGAGAGACACGCGCTCGAGAGAGAGAGAGAGACACGCACTCGGGGAGAGAGAGAGAGACACGCACTCGGGAGAGAGAGAGAGAGACACGCACCTCGGGAGAGAGAGAGAGAGAGACACGCACTCGGGAGAGAGAGAGAGACACGCACTCGGGAGAGAGAGAGAGACACGCACTCGGGAGAGAGAGAGAGACACGCACTCGGGAGAGAGAGAGAGACACGCACTCGGGAGAGAGAGAGACACGCACTCGGGAGAGAGAGAGAGACACGCACTCGGGAGAGAGAGAGAGACACGCACTCGGGAGAGAGAGAGAGAGACACGCACTCGGGAGAGAGAGAGAGACACGCACTCGGGAGAGAGAGAGAGACACGCACTCGGGAGAGAGAGAGAGACACGCACTCGGGAGAGAGAGAGAGACACGCACTCGGGAGAGAGAGAGACACGCACTCGGAGAGAGAGAGAGAGACACGCACTCGGGAGAGAGAGAGAGACACGCACTCGAGAGACAGAGACACGCACTCGAGAGAGAGAGAGACACGCACTCGAGAGAGAGAGAGACACGCACTCGAGAGAGAGAGAGAGAGACACGCACTCGGGAGAGAGAGAGAGACACGCACTCGGGAAGAGAGAGAGGACACGCACTCGGGGAGAGAGAGAGACACGCACTCGGGAGAGAGAGAGACACGCACTCGGAGAGAGAGAGACACGCGCTCGAGAGAGAGAGAGAGAGACACGCGCTCGGGAGAGAGAGAGAGACCACGCGCTCGAGAGAGAGAGAGAGAGACACGCGCTCGGGAGAGAGAGAGAGACACGCGCTCGGGAGAGAGAGAGAGACACGCGCTCGAGAGAGAGAGAGAGAGACACGCGCTCGGGAGAGAGTGAGAGACACGCGCTCGGGAGAGAGAGAGAGACACGCGCTCGGGAGAGAGAGAGAGACACGCGCTCGAGGAGAGAGAGACACGCGCTCGAGAGAGAGAGAGACACGCGCTCGAGAGAGAGAGACACGCGCTCGAGAGAGAGAGACACGCGCTCGAGAGAGAGAGACACGCTCGAGAGAGAGAGACACGCTCTGAGAGAGAGAGACACGCACTCGAGAGAGAGAGACACGCACTCGGGAGAGAGAGACACGCACTCGGGAGAGAGAGACACGCACTCGGGAGAGAGAGACACGCACTCGGGAGAGAGAGACACGCACTCGGGAGAGAGAGACACGCACTCGGGAGAGAGAGACACGCACTCGGGAGAGAGAGACACGCACTCGGGAGAGAGAGACACGCACTCGGGAGAGAGAGACACGCACTCGGGAGAGAGAGACACGCACTCGGGAGAGAGAGACACGCACTCGGGAGAGAGAGAGACAAGCACTCGAGAGAGAGAGAGAGAGAGACACGCACTCGGGAGAGAGAGAGAGACACGCGCTCGGGAGAGAGAGAGACACGCGCTCGGGAGAGAGAGAGAGAACACGCGCCTCGGGAGAGAGAGAGAGAGACACGCGCTCGGGAGAGAGAGAGAGACACGCGCTCGGGAGAGAGAGAGAGACACGCGCTCGAGAGAGAGGGAGAGACACGCGCTCGAGAGAGAGAGAGAGACATGCGCTCAGGAGAGAGAGAGACACGCGCTCAGGAGAGAGAGAGACACGCGCTCGAGAGAGAGAGCGAGACACGAGCTCGGGAGAGAGAGAGAGACACGCACTCGGGAGAGAGAGAGAGACACGCACTCGAGAGAGAGAGAGAGACACGCACTCGAGAGAGAGAAGAGACACGCGCTCGGGAGAGAGAGAGAGACACGAGCTCGGGAGAGAGAGAGACACGAGCTCGGGAGAGAGAGAGACACGAGCTCGGGAGAGAGAGAGACACGCGCTCGGGAGAGAGAGAGACACGCGCTCGGGAGAGATAGAGAGACACGAGCTCGGGAGAGAGAGAGATACATGCCTCGAGAGAGAGAGAGACACTGCCCTCAAGAGAGAGAGAGACACGCCCTCGAGAGAGAGAGAGACAGCGCCGCTCGAGAGAGAGAGAGACACGCCCTCGAGAGAGAGAGAGACACGCGCTCGAGAGAGAGAGAGACACAGCGCTCGAGAGAGAGAGACACGCGCTCGAGAGACGAGAGACACGCGCTCGAGAGAGAGAGACACGCCGCTCGAGAGAGAGAGAGACACGCACTCGGGAGAGAGAGAGACACGCACTCGGGAGAGAGAGAGACACGCACTCGGGAGAGAGAGAGACACGAGCTCGGGAGAGAGAGACACGCCCTCGAGAGAGAGAGAGACACGCCCTCGAGAGAGAGAGAGAGACACGCCCTTGAGAGAGAGAGAGAGAGAGACACGCCCTCGAGAGAGAGAGAGAGAGAGACACGCCCTCGATGAGAGAGAGAGAGACACGCGCTCGAGAGAGAGAGAGAGACACGCCCTCGAGAGAAAGAGAGAGACACGCGCTCGAGAGAGAGAGACACGCCCTCGAGAGAGAGAGAGAGACACGCCCTCGAGAGAGAGAGAGAGACACGCGCTCGAGAGAGAGAGAGAGACACGCGCTCGAGAGAGAGAGAGACACGCCCCTCGAGAGAGAGAGAGACACGCGCTCGAGAGAGAGAGAGACACGCGCTCGACAGAGAGAGAGACACGCGCATCGACAGAGAGAGAGACACCGCGCTCGAGAGAGAGAGAGACACGCGCTCGAGAGAAGACGAGAGAGAGACACGCGCTCGAGAGAGAGAGAGACACGCGCTCGAGAGAGAGAGAGACACGCGCTCGAGAGAGAGAGAGAAGGCGCTCGACAGAGAGAGAGACACGCGCTCGAGAGAGAGAGAGACACGCGCTCGAGAGAGAGAGACAGGCGCTCGAGAGAGAGAGAGACACGCGCTCGAGAGAGAGAGAGACACGCGCTCGACAGAGAGAGAGACACAGCGCTCGAGAGAGAGAGAGACAGGCGCTCGAGAGAGAGAGAGGACACGCGCTCGAGAGAGAGAGACACGCGCTCGAGAGAGAGAGACACGCGCTCGAGAGAGAGAGAGACACGCGCTCGTGAGAGAGAGAGACACGCGGTGGAGAGAGAGAGAGACACGCAGTGGAGAGAGAGGGAGACAGGCACTCGAGAGAGAGACACGCGCTCGAGAGAGAGAGACACGCGCTCGAGAGAGAGAGACACGCGCTCGAGAGAGAGAGAGACACGCGTTCGAGAGAGAGAGACACGCGCTCGAGAGAGAGAGACACGCGCTCGAGAGAGAGAGAGAGGACACGCGCTCGAGAGAGAGAGAGACACGCGCTCGAGAGAGAGAGAGACACGCGCTCGAGAGAGAGAGAGACACGCGCTCGAGAGAGAGAGAGAGACACGCTCTCGGGAGAGAGAGAGACACACGCGCTCGGGAGAGAGAGAGACACGCGCTCGAGAGAGAGAGAGACACGCGCTCGAGAGAGAGAGAGAGACACGCACTCGGGAGAGAGAGAGAGACACGCACTCGGGAGAGAGAGAGAGAGACACGCACTCGGGAGAGAGAGAGAGACACGCACTCGGAGAGAGAGAGAGACACGCACTCAGGAGAGAGAGAGAGACACGCACTCGGGAGAGAGAGAGAGACACGCCACTCGGGAGAGAGAGAGAGAGACACGCACTCGGGAGAGAGAGAGAGACACGCAACTCGGGAGAGAGAGACACGCACTCGGGAGAGAGAGAGAGACACGCACTCGGGAGAGAGAGAGAGACACGCACTCGGAGAGAGAGACGAGAGACACGCGCTCGGGAGAGAGAGAGACACGCACTCGGGAGAGAGAGAGAGACCACGCACTCGAGAGACAGAGACACGCACTCGAGAGAGAGAGAGACACGCACTCGGGACGGAGAGAGACACGCACTCGAGAGAGAGAGAGACACGCACTCGAGAGAGAGAGAGAGAGACACGCACTCGGGAGAGAGAGAGAGACACGCACTCGGGAGAGAGAGAGACACGCACTCGGGAGAGAGAGAGACACGCACTCGGGAGAGAGAGAGACACGCGCTCGAGAGAGAGAGACGAGAGACACGCGCTCGGGAGAGAGAGAGAGACACGCGCTCGAGAGAGAGAGAGAGAGACACGCGCTCGGAGAGAGAGAGAGACACGCGCTCGGGAGAGAGAGAGAGAGACACGCGCTCGAGAGAGAGAGAGAGAGACACGCGCTCGGGAGAGAGTGAGAGACACGCGCTCGGGAGAGAGAGGAGAGACACGCGCTCGGGAGAAGAGAGAGAGACACGCGCTCGAGACGAGAGAGAGACACGCGCTCGAGAGAGAGAGAGACACGCGCTCGAGAGAGAGAGAGAGACACGCGCTCGAGAGAGAGAGACACGCAGCTCGAGAGAGAGAGACACGCGCATCGAGAGAGAGAGACACGCGCTCGAGAGAGAGAGACACGCTCGAGAGAGAGAGACACGCACTCGAGAGAGAGAGACACGCACCTCGAGAGAGAGAGACACGCACTCGAGAGAGAGACACGCACTCGAGAGAGAGAGACACGCACTCGAGAGAGAGAGACACGCACTCGAGAGAGAGAGACACGCACTCGGGAGAGAGAGACACGCACTCGGGAGAGAGAGACACGCACTCGGGAGAGAGAGACACGCACTCGGGAGAGAGAGACACGCACTCGGAGAGAGAGACACGCACTCGGGAGAGAGAGACACGCACTCGGGAGAGAGAGACACGCACTCGGGAGAGAGAGACACGCACTCGGGAGAGAGAGACACGCACTCGGGAGAGAGAGACACGCACTCGGAGAGAGAGACACGCACTCGGGAGAGAGAGACACGCACTCGGGAGAGAGAGACACGCACTCGGGAGAGAGAGAGACAAGCACTCGAGAGAGAGAGAGAGAGAGACACGCACTCGGGAGAGAGAGAGAGACACGCGCTCGGGAGAGAGAGAGACACGCGCTCGGGAGAGAGAGAGAGACACGCGCTCGGGAGAGAGAGAGAGACACGCGCTCCGGGAGAAGAGAGAGAGACACTGCGCTCGAGAGAGAGGGAGAGACACGCGCTCGAGAGAGAGAGAGAGACACGCGCTCAGGAGAGAGAGAGACACGCGCTCAGGAGAGAGAGAGACACGCGCTCGAGAGAGAGAGCGAGACACCGAGCTCGGGAGAGAGAGAGAGACACGCACTCGGGAGAGAGAGAGAGACACGCACTCGAGAGAGAGAGAGAGACACGCACTCGAGAGGAGAGAGACGACGCGCTCGGGAGAGAGAGAGAGACACGAGCTCGGGAGAGAGAGAGGACACGAGCTCGGGAGAGAGAGAGACACGAGCTCGGGAGAGAGAGAGACACGCGCTCTCGGGAGAGACGAGAGAGACGAGACACGCGCTCGGGAGAGAGAGAGACACGAGCTCGGAGAGAGAGAGATACATGCCCTCGAGAGAGAGAGAGACACGCCCTCGAGAGAGAGAGAGACACGCCCTCGAGAGAGAGAGAGACAGGCGCTCGAGAGAGAGAGAGACACGCCCTCGAGAGAGAGAGAGAGACACGCGCTCGAGAGAGAGAGAGACACGCGCTCGAGAGAGAGAGACACGCGCTCGAGAGAGAGAGACACGCGCTCGAGAGAGAGAGAGACACGCGCTCGAGAGAGAGAGAGAGACACGCACTCGGGAGAGAGAGAGACACGCACTCGGCGAGAGAGAGAGACACGCACTTCGGGAGAGAGAGAGACACGAGCTCGGGAGAGAGAGAGACACGAGCTCGGGAGAGAGAGACCACGCCCTCGAGACGAGAGAGAGACACGCCCTCGAGAGAGAGAGAGACACGCCCTCGAGAGAGAGAGAGAGAGAGACACGCCCTCGAGAGAGAGAGAGAGAGAGACACGCCCTCGAGAGAGAGAGAGAGACACGCGCTCGAGAGAGAGAGAGAGACACGCCCCTCGAGAGAGAGAGAGAGACACTGCGCTCGGAGAGAGAGAGACACGCCCTCGAGATGAGAGAGAGAGACACGCCCTCGAGAGAGAGAGAGAGACACGCGCTCGAGAGAGAGAGAGAGACACGCGCTCGAGAGAGAGAGAGACACGCCCTCGAGAGAGAGAGAGACACGCGCTCGAGAGAGAGAGACACTGCGCTCGACAGAGAGAGAGACCACGCGCTCGACAGAGAGAGAGGACACGCGCTCGAGAGAGAGAGAGACACGCGCTCGAGAGAGAAAGAGAGACAACGCGCTCGAGAGAAGAGAGGAGAGAGACACGCGCTCGAGAGAGAGAGAGAAAGGCGCTCGACAGAGAGAGAGACACGCGCTCGAGAGAGAGAGAGACACGCGCTCGAGAGAGAGAGACAGCTGCGCTCGAGAGAGAGAGACACGCGCTCGAGAGAGAGAGAGACACGCGCTCGACAGAGAGAGAGACACGCGCTCGAGAGAGAGAGAGAGACAGGCGCTCGAGAGAGAGAGAGACACCGCGCCTCGAGAGAGAGAGACACGCGCTCGAGAGAGAGAGAGACACGCGCTCGAGAGAGAGACACGCCGCCTCGAGAGAGAGAGAGACACGCCGGTGGAGAGAGAGAGACACGCAGTGGAGAGAGAGGGAGACAGGCACTCGAGAGAGAGACCGCGCTCGAGAGAGAGAGACACCGCTCGAGAGAGAGAGGACACGCGCTCGAGAGAGAGAGACACGCGCTCGAGAGAGAGAGACACGCGTTCGAGAGAGAGAGACACGCGCTCGAGAGACGAGAGACACAGCGCTCGAGAGAGAGAGAGAGACACGCGCTCGAGAGGAGCAGAGACACGCGCTCGAGAGAGAGAGAGAGACACGCGCTCGAGAGAGAGAGAGACACGCGCTCGAGAGAGAGAGAGAGACACGCTCTCGGAGAGAGAGAGACACGCGCTCGGGAGAGAGACCGAGACAACGCGCTCGAGAAGAGAGAGAGACACGCGCTCGAGAGAGAGAGAGACACGCGCTCGAGA